>NC_057810.1:156044855-156181200 GCF_018294505.1 Triticum aestivum
AGATTGTTAAGTGTGAGTGTTTGTTTTGCCCATCCAGGCGGAAGTTATGTGCACAAAAGAGGAGAACGATTTGATGTGGCGTTAGGATTGAGGGTAATTAACTACATATGGAGACATAGAGACCTTGAACGTGCATGTGTGAGAGGTATACATGTATACGTGGGATGTGTGCGTGTTTGCACGCGTGCATGATCGAGATAAAAGAAAGAAGACATAAGTCCTAAGATCAACGACATGGGAGAGACGGATCGGTATGACAATATGCATGCATGTGAGAATGCAGGTAAGAAGGCCCGACAATTGAGCATGTGTTTTTGTCTTTAAGAGATAGTGGCGTGGGCTAGAGCATGCATCTATGGTGTGCAGAGGGGGTGAGGCGCAACGATTGTGCAAAAGAGATCAACCTATAAATGCATATGTATGGATAGACATATATAGTGTGGGTGATAGGAAGCAAGACTCCGTGCGAGAAAGAAATGTTGACGGAGAAACTACAGATAGATACAGAGATGGAGATGCTAGCTAGAGAGACATCCGTTAGTTTGGGTGTCGGAGATGACCGTCGGGCGGTTCAAAGGGTGAATTTATATATGTGTGTGAGAGGGCACTTGACTGCATGCATGTAGAGAGAAACATATGTAGTGTGCATGATAGGAATCAAGAGTGAGGGCGAGAAAGAAGGTTGATGGAGAAACAGATAAATAGAAAGATAAAGATGCTAGCTAGTGTGCGCTAGAGATAGGAGTCCAGTGGATCAGAAGGCTGGGTTATGTGTGTGGGTGTGAGAGAGATAGAGAGAGGGTGCATGTGAGTCACATACAAACAAACATCAGAGGGAAATGAGATCCAGAGAGATGGAGTTTTGTGTCTGCGAGAGAGAAAGATATTTCACAACGGGAGTGATAGCTAGAGAGACATATGAGGGAACGCAAGATATCTCTAGGGAGAGAGGGTGTGTTTGAGCGACATACAAGAGAACAATGGAGAAATGTGAGACCCTGGGAGACAAAGTTTGTGTTTGTGTGTGAGAAAGAGATATTGAAGAGGAATAGTCGTAGGTTCTCATATCTAAGGAGCGAAAGACATCTCTGTATGAGGGGTGTGCGAGTGGCACACATGGGAATAGTTGAGAGAAATGAGACCCCGGGAGACAAAGTTTTGTGTTTGTGTGAGAGAAAGAGATTCCACATGGAGAATCATAGCTAGAGACACATAGCAGGGAGCGAGATATACTTAGAGAGAGATAGAGTGATGAAGGTCGATGGAGAGAGTACTGTCAGTGTGTTCCGAAGATAAAAGATCATTGTCGACATACAGGTAGCACGAGAAATGCCTGAGAGACGATGAACGCGTATAGGTCCAGAGAGATAGTCCTATATAAGCATGAGTGATAGCTATATGAGACGAATATCTGGATTAAAGGGGATTAGAATATTTAAACTGGAGATCATGACATCGATAATATTATAACGCAAATTGGTGTATCAAACATGCATATTCATTTGAATTTGGGCACACGTGTAATGTTATATAGTTTATCAATATTGGTGATCCATAGATTCTTCAATTACAAACAATGCATGGTTTATATGCAATTAGTGTCTAAACGGGATTACACTATATGTTGCGTGTGTGAAACACATTATACATGTTTGAGAAGTTAAAAAAAACCCGCATGAAACACACATTAATTGGAGACAGTTAGCGAGGAATGCATACATTGGATTTCAACATAAAGTGGTTTCAAATATTTGAAAATCCAAATTGATGGATACAACCTTATGAATCTGAGATCATGCCATTTGTAAACCAAGTTTATGTATAAATGGTGTTGTGCTTTTGAAAGTATATATGTAAAAAAATGATGTATATAGAATGTAATTCCAAGTGAAAATGGATCCCGCCCGGAAAAAAATAGTAGAATACAAACGGGATTCGAATTGAGTTGGCACGGTAAACGTGCACTGTGCAAAATTTGAACGAAGTGGGGAAAGTCGCAGTAACCGCCCGAAACCAAAATCTGCGAGATGGAAATCACTACTGCCTATTCCTGCCACGCAAAGCCTATCTGCTGGATTTCTATAGGTTTCGATAGGGGTAGGTTTGTAATTTCACCCAAACGTGACGTAACCGCCTCTCACCCGGATTCATACATGGTGGGCGCCAGAACACAGTGTGCCCTCGGCCGAAATCGACTCCCTCCCTGATTCATATTCATACACGGTGGGCGCCAAAAACAAACTCTCGTCGGAAAATATTCAGTGTATGCGAGATTACTGTCCTATCCCCGACCGACTAATGTTGCTGTGATGTAGTAGAAATTTGAAACGGGTGCTAAGTTTGTAAATTTCCTCGCATTTGAGACAAGTGCGCCCTGACTACATGGTTCCCCCCTTCCTCTCTACCTCCCTTTTCCCCATTCGTACTCCGTGGGCGCCAAAACACCCTCTCCACCCCACCCTCCTCCGTCCGCCGCCGTCCGCCACCCCATCCACCACCGTCCTCCTCCACCATGCCGGAGCTAATACCCCTACGCCACTGTCCATTACAAGAGATCGACCTCTCTCATCCATGCCTTTGGACAGGGATCCTTGCATCCCGACCTCTCGCTTCATCCTCGCCGTCGTCCACCTTGCCGGCGCCGCTCCTACGACCGTCTCGTCCACCGTGCCCCACCGCCACCGTCTACCCTCCTAGATCTGCTTCCACGCCGCCGACAGCCAACGCTACTGCAGCACCGTCAAATTCTCACCAGATGCGTACACGGCACCGCACCAGAGGCGGTACTCTTTCGTATCTGCTCAACTTATTTATCGCTGCAAGAAAATAGATCGCCACTGCTTTACTCTGATTTCTTGTCTTGGTTGCGAAGTTGCCTTTGTCCGGTTTGCACCTTCAGATCCACCATGGCACGCTCAACACTATACTCCCAATGCTTATGGTTTTCTCCTTTTATATTCCACACTAGTTAAATCACAGTAGACTAAATTTCAAAATTGGGTCAGTCGATTTTTCAGATCTCGCCGGAGTTCGCCGGTGCGATCCAAGGGGCTCGGGTGGTTGTGGGGCCTCACCGAACGAAGAAAACTAGATGCAGGTGGGGGTGGGGGTGGCAGAGGAACACAGACGGTGGGGGCCGGTGGTCCGGCCGGCGGCCCGTGCGGTGTTCTGTATGGGAAGAATCACAGACGAGGAAGAAGAAGGGTTAGGAGACGTAGGATCTTCATCCAACTGCCTGAAATGGTCGAGAGACAGCTGGGAGTTGCATTCTTAATGCGCTCTGGTTCATCATGTGTGGGCACTGCGCAACCAACATTTTATTTGAAAATCCGCTTGCTCTTCTTTACCATGTTAGATAGAGCTATGACACAAAACGTAGGACCGACTCCAGCAGACTGTACCCATACTTCACTGGCCACACCACTAGACCCACCACACAGGACCTGCACTCCAGCAAAAGGTATACCGATTTCATTTTCCATAGCACCAGTTGTACCACAGAAAAATCCCACTCCAGCAAAAAGTACAGCAAGTCCACCGGCCGAAGACCTATTCCTTCTGCAGAGACGGCCAATTCCTGCAGATTGGAACCCATTCCATTTATTCCCAGTTTAAAAGATAATGCCTTCAATGTTGTTAGGGACTACGTGCATATATTCCCATCATGGGAAGATTATTGTGAAGATAAACACCATTTTCACATCTTCCTGTCCAACTTACGTGTAAGTGCTATTATTCATGGTTATTATTTTCCTGTTTTCTGCTGATTGAACACATCAATGATTTACATTACATTGTTGTAACTAGGCGAGGGTCAATCTGGATAGTCATGATGAGGAAAACTTGCTTGTCCTTTTCAAGGAAGCATTGCAGCAGTATCGGTGTTACCTGAGGAAATCACACTTTGGTGACAAATCTATAAACTAATTTCCGATGAAGTCTCCTGTGCTAAATTTAGAAGACATTGAATGGAAAAACATTTTTATGCACTGGTCTCGTTCCCAGGATGAGGTACTGTCTATGAAATCACATGACAATTTGAACTTCTACTTTTCCGCATGTGCCTTACGGATCTTGTTTGTAGGAAATCTGCTCGAAGAAAAATTCCGGTTTGAAAAGAATGACAGGATATCGCAAATATGTTGCCCGATGTTTTGCTCTTGTTAGTACCTGTTGTCCTGTATCATTATACGTGCATACATACCTGGTTCATTATGTGACAGCAGTATGCATGATAGCTTGCTTATCAATTGTTCGCTCCAAATTCTTCAGTATCCAATGCCAATGTTTTTTTAGCTCTGCATTGTTCTAGTAAGTACATGTTGTCCTTTATCAGTGTACTTATAATGATAGGTAGTTGTTCATATACCATCACTCTGCAGCTTATTTTCCTTTGCCCTCCATTTTCTACACATCAAATCTATATTTACTCTTACGATAAGGTTGGTACTGAAGAAGTTTAGCTGTGCATTGCTCTTGGCTGTACCTTTTGCCTGTATCGCTGCAGTTACATTTATAGCTACTTGGTTATGTAGCATCACTCTTCATCTTATCTTAAATATTCTCCATTTTTTCGTATATTATCACATCTATATTTACTCTTAACAAAATGTTGAATAAAGGCAATGCTTATGAAGAGATTCTGTGGTAAACTTCTTGAATCCCCCCCCCCCATCAGCATGGACAAGGCCTTTATAGAGCCTGTCTTCACCAATAATGTAAGTTTGTCCATCTCAAGCCTTCAAACTTTGTTGTATATATTTGGTTAGGCATGACTGCAACAGCTGTTTATTTTTGGTGTTTGCATCAAATTGCATGTTTAAAGTTTATTATGTACTCCCTCCGTTCTAAAATAGATGACCCAATTTTGTACTGAAGTTAGTATAAAGTTGGGTCATCTATTTTAGAACGGAGGGAGTAGTTCATAAACAAAAGTTTGTCCTTTCTCAATTTATGTTTTCAGTTGTACAACCAAGTTCCTTATTGATACCATGTAAATTAAAGTATACAGAGCAAGTGATCTTCTTTTGCACTGCATGTATGCTTCTGTTCTTCATCCGTAATCCAGTGGTGTGGTGAACCTACCCACTACAGCACAATGTCATATTCTGCAATGTCTTAACTATGAACAATGTCATATCATTCTACTACTCCCTCTGTCCGAAAATACTTGTCATTGAAATGGATGTATCTAGATGTATTTTAGTTCTAGACACATCCATTTTGATGACAAGTAATTCCGGACGGAGGGAGTATTATTTAAACCGTCTCTTTATTTTCCAATCTGAAATGGGGTAAATTGACAGCACACTAACCATTGATACTTACGAGTTCTTGATCTGTAATCCAGTGGTGTCGTGAAGCTGCCAACTCCTTCACAATGTCATTTCCTGCCATGTCTTGAACTGAACAATACCATATTGTGTTAATGCAATTTTAAACTGTGTCACTTTATTCGTTAGTAAGAAATGTGATGAATTGTCAGCACTCATACTTTTATGTGCAAAACCTGTCATCTGTCTGCTTGTTTATCTTTCAGAGTGAGGAAGATTTAAGTCTTGAACAAGCGCAGTCTCATCATCTTGCTCAGCTGCTTGCGCTACAGCTCCCTAGCAGGGCTAACGTTTCTTGAACTCTATTGAAGTGATGTCGGTTTTGTATATTATTTTGTCGGCGTGTTTATTTGCACAGGTGGCGATCTTTGATGCCCAGTGTATGTAATCTGCTGTCTGCTTGTGCTTTATTATCATAGTGGCGAACTTTGATGCCCAGTGGATGTAATATGCTGTAATTTATTTATTGTATAGTCTAGGTTTTTTCTTATTCACGATGCTGCAGTTATTTTACTGTCTTCGCAGTAAACCGGCCAAACCGTAAAATTACGGTACATAATCGGGCCGTCATGCAATTACGATGTAGGTTGGGCCTGAAACATGCCGAACAGCTAACGGGCCGGCAGCAGCCCGAAATGGACCCCGACCCATGATTGTGCGAATCAAATCACGGGCTTTTAACAGGCCAAAATTGTCTCGGTCCTTGTTTGGCCCAATCAGATATCAGCTGCGAGCAGGCCGGATGCAAACCAGGCCGTAGTTAGGCCCAACTATATGACGAGCATTTAACAGGCCGAAATTAATATAGGGCCGAAATGTTAAACGGGTCCTGAAGAGGCCAAAACTAATGTCAGGCCGAATTACTAAGTGGGGCTCTAGCAAGTGGGCCCAAAAGCATAGTGTCCAGTTGATGGGCCGAATCTGATATGGGCCATAATTGAGCCCATAGCCTCTTAAAGGGTCGTACCTAGTCTGGGCCGTAATTTGGCCCAGAACGTGGTAGGCTTTTAACGGGCCGGATCTCATATGGGCCACTATTAGTCCCGGAACGTCGCAGGCCATTAATGGACCGGATCAAATATGGGCCGGCATTTGGCCCAAAACATGGCAGCCAGTTAATGGGCCAGCCTACTAGGGCCCTCAAATTCTTGTGGGCCTACAGCTGGGCCGGCCCGTTAATGTCGGCGAAATATCGTGGGCCTTTAGGTGGGCCGGCCCATTATGATCCGCAAGTGTGGGCCTTTACCTGGGCCGGCCCGTTATGGCAAACAAAAACCTTGTGGGCCTTTACCTAGGCCTGCCCATTATGGCCCGCGAAATCTTGTGGGTTGTTAGCTGGGCCAGCCCATTATGGCCCGCAAAATCTCTTGGGCCTTTAGCTAGGCCGGCCCATTATGGTTCGCAAAATCTTGTGGGCCTTTAGTTGGGCCGGCCCATTTAAACTTGATGGGTCGGTCCACGTGTCAACATATCATAGGCGCGTCTCGCCCATTGGATGAGTGGCACCTGTGCCAGCGCGGACCTGACACGTGTCTCCTCCAGCCAATGATGATTTTACACGTGGAAAATCCCCATTGGTCGGGGTTGTTAACGAGTTATCGGATCCAAAACTCGACCCGATAGCTTAACGGCGTTCCATTACGGTGGATGCCACGTGTCGGTCACCCTTGACGAAAGCACTTCTGTGACGCACGATTTATCGTCATGGAAGTGGACACTTCGGTGATGATAATTTTGGTAATGTCATGGAAATCTTCTACGACAGCACAGGTATGACTATCTTGATTCTGTCATAAATTTGTCATGGATGTACATGCATGACAAAAAATGTGACCTACTGTGACAAACACGTATCATCACGGAAGTGTATTTTTTTGTAGTGAAGCCTTGCAAGAAATGTAGCTAATGAGTTAGTTACGGAGTGATGCATTACATAACGAGTAAAGAGACTTGCCGGTAACGAGATTGAACTAGGTATTGGATACCGACGATCGAATCTCGGGCAAGTAACATACCGATTACAAAGGGAACAATGTATGTTGTTATGCGGTTTGACCGATAAAGATCTTCGTAGAATATGTAGGAGCCAATATGAGCATCCAGGTTCCGCTATTGGTTATTGATCGGAAACATTCTAGGTCATGTCTACATAGTTCTCGAACATGTAGGGTCCGCACACTTAACGTTACGATGACAGTTATATTATGATTTTATGAGTTTTGATGTACCGAAGGTTGTTCGGAATCCCGGATGTGATCACGGACATGATGAGGAGTCTCGAAATGGTCGAGACATAAAGATTGATATATTGGACGACTATATATGGACACCAGAAAGGTTCCGGGTGATATTGGGACTATACCGGAGCTCCGGGAGGTTATCGGAACCCCCCGGTAGGTATATGGGCATTATTGGGCCTTAGTGGAAAGGAGGGAGAAGGAGCAAAGGAGGCCCCCCCAAGCCCAATCCGAATTGGGAAGGGGGCCGGCCCCCCCTTTCCTTCTTCCCTCCCCTCTCTTCCTTCCCTCTCCTACTCCTAATAGGAAAGGGGGGGGGCAAACCTACTTGGAGTAGGATTGCCCCCCTAGGGCACGCCTCTCCCCTTGGCCGGCCCCCTCCTCCTCCTCCCCTTTATATACGGAGGAGGGGGGCACCCCATAGACACACAAGTTGATCTTCGTGATCTTCCTTAGCCGTCTGCGGTGCCCCCCTCCACCATATTCCACCTCGGTCATATCATAGTGGTGCTTAGGCGAAGCCCTGCGTCAGTAGAACATCATCACCGTCACCACGCCATCGTGCTGACGGAACTCATCCCCGACACCCTGCTGGATCGGAGTCCGGGGATCGTCATCGAGCTGAACGTGTGCTGAACTCGGAGATGTCATACGTTAGGTACTTGGATCGGTCGGATCGTGAAGACGTACGACTACATCAACCGCGCTGTTCTAACGCTTCCGCTTTCGGTCTATGAGGGTACGTGGACAACACTCTCCCCTCTCGTTGCTATGTATCACCATGATCCTTGCGTGTGCGTAGGAATTTTTTTGAAATTACTACGTTCCCCAACACCTTGGGCGTCGCGTGGCGGTTGATTGGACGTGGGCGTCTCCGCTTCCCCACGCCGCCTCGGCAACCGCTCGACTTGACAAGTCCCTACATGCAAAAACGGGTCAAGATTACCTGCGATCATGGAGGCCGATTGTTGGCCTCCCCTGGCTATAAAGGCGGGAGAGCGCAAGCCTCCGCTGCATATCTTCCTCCTTGCTTCCTTCATTCTCCCCATCCCAGCTACTCTCCATCTCCCATGGCACCACCGAAGAGGTTCTCGGCCGCAGAGAAGGGAAAGGCCCACCGAGAAGGGCCTGACTCTTCCCCGCCCAAGCGTGGCCGGGGTCGTCCCCGCAAGCATCATGCGCCGCCTGCAGCGGCTCCTCGCGGTCGCGGCTGCGATCTCCCGCGTGGTGATGGGTGCCATGTGGGTGAAGGCAGGCGCGTCGTGGTCGTGCGGCCCACGTGCTTCCACTCAGCGGAAGTGCTACCGGAGTTCGTCGTGTGGTCGGCGGACCCAACCAGCACCTGGCTCCAGCTTCCCTGCTTCTTTGCAGGTTAACTCCCGGCCGGTGCTCCTAGCGGCCTCTGGCTTCAAGTGAACGGTTGCTGCAGTAGGGCCTCCTGGGCTTCGCTGGAGATCTCCGTCGCCGGGAATGTGGCCCTGACCCGCGGCTGGCAAACATTCGCCCGCGCGCGTGGCCCGAGCCGGCGATGCACCCTGTACTTCAAGTTTGATGGAGACACCACCCTCTATGTGAAGGTGTTTAGAGAAGACAGCCATCGCGTTGGGTGCTGCCCCAAAGACAACGATGGTGGCCAGGCGCTCCGCCTCGGCAATGGTCGAGACGAAGATGAAGGCGGGTGCGGGGCCGGCGGCTTCCGCAGTTCACCAAGCCTCAGTGACTGCCCTTCGGACGGCAGCTCCTCCAGCGGTGGCCGTGACCAGCCCCCGTGCCGTCGCGCTCGTCTTAAGGGAGGTAGCGAGTCAGCCCGCCGCCACGCCACGGTGAAGCACGAGGAGGGGTCCGACTGAGCTCTGGAGGCAGTACGAGCCCTCGCCACGAGTCGGTGCCGAGCGAGCCACGTCTTTCTTTTGTTTTCCTTCCTTCCCTGTCCAAAGAAAGAGTATTGTATGGCCCCGCAGGGGCATGCCGGACTGTCGTTGTTAACTGTTATGCTATCCTCGTCGTTCTTGTGTCGTGTTTCGGCGTCGCTTGCTTGTGTGTAGGAATTACTTAACTCGGGGGGGGGGGGGGGTAGCTCGCCGTAACCCTCGCTCCTCGAGGCTGGGGCCTCGTCGCGTGCTTCGGAACCTACAAGAACTGATCAGGAGAGATACTCCCGGCTTTGGTCGCGAGGGCAACTGAATCAGGTCCTGTGTTCGTGTCGTGATGCCCGTGGGGCACGGACTGGGAGGGGTGCTCCCATAGTGGACTTGGATAGGAAAGCCTCACAAGACTGGGGCAGAAAAAACTTGCGAGGGCACCCGCGTAGCCCCCTCGCGAGACTTGTGCGAGGGAGAATGAGTCAAGCAGGCGAAAAAGGCAGAGAGCCACAAGTCAAGGACGGCAACAATGCTGAAAGCAACTCCAATAAAACTCCAAATTGGGACGAACAAGACAACTGCGGAAAGCAAATGGAAAAGCCGCGTCCGGCACCTAATCTAGTCTTCGACGTCTTCTCACCAGCACGGAGCTAAGTGCACACTGGGCATGGGCAGGAGCCCCCGAGGCCCGTGGGCGGCTCTCTGGAGACTCCGGGGCGTGTAAAGCCCCAACTCATTATTACCTGAGAGTGTCACGGGCGGCGAGCTTCACAGGCATTGGCCTTCTTCACAGGCTTCGGGCCTTTCTCGGGGCGATGAGCTTCACAGGCATTGTCCTTCTTCACAGGCACCGGGCCTTTCTTGGTTCGTTTAGCTTCACAGGCGCTGGGCCTTCTTCACAAGCGTTGGGCCTTTCTTTAGGGGTAGAATTTCCGGAGGTGCTGGATGTTCCACGCGTTCTGGATGGGCACCCCCTCCTGGGTCTCCAAGTGTGCGGCGCCAGGCCTAGAGACGTGAACAACCTTGAACGGGCCCTCACACATGGGCGAGAGCTTGTGCAGCCCCTCCCTGGAGAGCACCCGTCTGAGCATGAGGTCACCTACCTCGAGGGTCCTGGGGCGGATGTTGCGGCAATGGTACCGCCGCAGTGCTTGCTGATACCTCGCAGCCCGAAGCGCAGCCTCCCGGCGGTGTTCCTCCCCAAGCTCGAGGTCCACCCCCCGCGTGGCGTCCTGCTGTGCTTCATCGAAAGCCAGGACCCGGCGGGAGCGATGCCTGACCTCGTGAGGAAGGACCGCCTCAGCACCATAGACGAGGAAGAACGGGGTTTCGCCAGTCGACTTGGTAGCAGTGGTGCGGATGGACCACAGCACGGACTGAAGCTTGTCGTGCCAGCCCCTACTGCAGGCCTCCAGCTTCTTTTTGAAGGTCCGAGTTTTGAGGCCCTTCAGGACCTCCGCGTTGGCGCGTTCTGCTTGGCCGTTGCTCCGAGGGTGTGCCACCGAAGCGTAGCATATCTGCGTTCCAAGGTTAGCACAATATGTTTTGAAGAGATTGCTGGTGAACTGCGAACCGTTGTAGGTGATGATGCGATTAGGTACCCCAAACCGTCTCATGAGGCCCCTGATGAACTTGATTGCTGAGCCAGCCGGGATGGTGCGGACGGCTTCCACTTTTGCCCACTTGGCGAACTTGTCAATGGCGATGTAGAGGTAGCGGTAGCCCACTGGCACCCAAGGAAATGGGACAAGGATATCCAGTCCCCAAATAGCGAACATCCACGAGAGGGGAATGGTCTGAAGGCCCTGAGCTGACTGATGAATCTGCTTGGCGTGAAATTGACAGGCTTCACAATCTTTTACCAGCTCGATTGTGTCGTTGACTGCTGTTGACCAATAGAACCCTCTGTAGAAGATGCTACAAGCTGGTACATGAAACTGGCCATTGTGCCACAAATAAGTATAAGCACGCTGGGCCAGTTAATACCACCAGTGTGACCCTAAGTAGCAGCTTGTGCAACTTTTTGGGGCATTGCTATTTTCATGTTTGCTAGACTGAGCATTGACAGGCACATTGGTCTTTCCATCCAACGGCGTTTACACTTGGTGGACGTTGTAACATGTTTAAATTAGCTGTGTTTGAAAGCTTGAAATGCTACTAACATTTGCGCCTAAATAATTGACCACCTCTTCTTCTATCCTTCTCACTCCCTCTTCTTCCTCCATCCCCCCTTCATTATGATATTTGTGCCTCTCTCTCTCGCTCTCTCTCTCACTCTCACTCTCACTCTCTCTCTCTCTCTCTCTCTCTCTCTCTCTCTCTCTCTCTCTACTTCTTTCTCGAAAATCTACATGCATCTATCCAACCCCGCACATTTTCATTAATAGATTTGTTTTCCCTTCATCATCCCATTGTAATTTTCTTCTCTCAACACCGGGTGTCCACCATGATCTCTGTATGGTTGTCCGATGTGTTGGTTGTATCATCACGTCTCAATAGCATGTCATTTGTCGGATCCTACGACATTTCGCACACCATTGGCAGCGAAGCCCACCTTCATCTGGGCAGCCAACATGTGCTCTTTTACGGCTGCAAATGTCCTGTCGTGAAGAAAACACCATACTCAAAAAGAAATCCAACTCGGGAATTCCTCATGTGTGCACATAAGGGAACTAAGGTACGTACGTCAAAACAGCCTTTTCTTGTAATTGATTAATTAATTAGATATTTGGCTAGTAACTCTAGTTTTTCATCAAATTAATTACATACACACTCATGCAGGAAACATACTCTTACTGCACATGGATATGGATCGATCTCTTAATGACTTATGTAAATTAGTTGGTCGAGTACCGTGCGCGATCACTCATAGCCCAGTTGAATGATGCTTTGATAGACGCTTGCGAGAAGCAAGTCAAGATGGATGAGTAGCACAAACAAATTAATGTTATGCACACCCAAAACAACGAGATGCGAGCCAACATATAAAACTTTAAGAAGCTTCGATATGCACTCCTCAATGTTGTGATGATTTCTTCCGTACTCCCAACTGGATTAGTAGTAGGATTTCTTCTAGTGGCATCCATTGCATCGATAATGTTATTCCCTTAGGCATTATCCAAAGTAGCAATGGCCATTTATGTTATCGATCATGTAGATAGCACTAATTAATTTCAACATGATTTAATTATCAGACAACGTGTATAAAAACCTACTTTTCATTTCGTACAAGGTCAATATAATAAATCACTCTACCATCGAGTAATAGTACTGCAAACGCTACTAAGGCACGGTCTAGCTGCACGTTCTGTAAAAGAAACATTGCTAACTGTCCATTAAGATTGAATTCCCTAAAAATATGAGAATAGCCCCAATAATACCCAAAATTGGGCATGTAACTTATACGTGCATTTTTCATCATGATTTTCTACCGTTACTTATAATGTTTTTGGCCAATATAACACTTTGTGGAGCAATTCTAATGTCTTCTCTCTTAATATGCAAGATTTACATGAAGAAGGAGATTGTCGGCAGCTGGAATTCTGGACCTGAAATAGCTATGTCACAGATACCTATTCGGCACATCTCCAAATGAGCTGGAATTTCATAGAGATTTATTTTGGAATAAATAAAAAATATTGGAGAAAAGAAATACTAGAGGGGGCCTCCCAGGTGCTCACGAGGTACTAGGACGCGCCCACCCCTCTGGGCGTGCCCTGGTGGCTCGTGTGGCCCCTGGCCAGTGTCCGGTGCTCATCTTCTAGTATGTAAGCACATTTGCCCTAGAAAAAAATTAAGAAGAGGACTTTCGGGACGGAGCATCACCATCTCGAGGCGAAACTTGAGTAGGAGCACTTTTGCTCTCTAGCGGAACGAGTCCGCCGGGGAAACTTCCCTCCGGGTGGGAGAAATTGAAGCCATCCACATCATCAACAACCCTATCATCGCCGGAGGACCAATCTTCATCAACGTCTTCACTAGCACCATTATCAAACTCTAGTTCACCTCTTGTATCCAATCTTTGTAGAAAAACCTCAGATTGGTACCTCTTGGTTGCTAGTAGTGTTGATTACATCTTGTAGTTGATATTGTTGGCTTATTTGGTGGAAGATTATATGTTCAGATCCATTATGCTATTCAATAGCCCTCTGATTTTGAACATGAAAATGATTCGTGAGTAGTTACTTTTTTTCTTGAGGACATGGGAGAAGTATTGTCATAAGTTATCATATGAATTTGGTATTCGTTCGATATTTTGATGATATGTATGTTGTTGGTTTTCTTAGTGGTGTCATGTGAATGTCGACTACATGAAACTCCACCATATTTGGGCCTAAGGGAATGCATTGTGGAGTAGTTATTAGATGATGGGTTGCTAGAGTGATAAAAGCTTAAGAGGTTGTTTGGTTTATCCCTACACCCGCCCTACCAAATCCAGGGCTGGCCAATATTTTGGCGAAGGATTTGCCCGCCTCTGATTCGCCAATGCGTGGTCGTGAAAACTAACGTAGTGACCAAAATGTTGGCGTGCCTTTGCTGCATGGGTTTCAATCCAAACGCTAGCATATGCCACCAGTCAACGCCAATATTTTGGTATGGTAACCATCGGCCCTGATCCAAGCAGGCCCTAAACCCTAGTTTATGCGCTATTCCGTAAGGGCCTGATTTGGATCCATATGTTCAATGCTATGGTTAGATTTATCTTAATTCTTCTTTCCTAGTTGCAGATGCTTGTGAAAGAGGTCAATCATAAGTGGGCGGCTTGTTCAAGTAAGAACAGGACCCAAGCATCAGTCCACCCACATATCAGATTGTCAAAGTAGCGAACGCGAAGCAAACAAACATGATGAAAGTGACTAGATGAAATTCCTGTATGTCCTCAAGAACGCTTTGCTTATTATAAGAGACCGATCCGGCCTATCCTTTGCTACAAAAAGGATTGGGCTATATTTCTGCACTTTTGTTACCATTACTACTTATTGCTCATTACAAATTATCTTGCTCTCAAACTACTCGTTACCGATAATTTCAGTGCTTGCAGAAAATACCTTGCTGAAAACTGCTTGTCATTTCCTTCTGCTCCTCGTTGGGTTTGACACTCATACTTATCAAAAGGACTATGATTGACCCCCTATTCTTGTGGGTCATCAGTAACTAGAAATTATCTCTAACATTAACACAAACTAGTATGGTGACAGAAAAATGAAACTACACCCTACCTCTCTCAAACCAAACATTCTTTCCCCTTCGAAAATATTTGGATACTCCTTTAAAAATTAAACACCATATTGAAGTGATCATGTAGTGATACCATGGCACAATCAATACGTAGTTTTATTTTCAACATATAATTTTTTTAGTTCCTACAATGTAAATATAATAAATCACACTAACAACATTTGCATGTACATGAAATGCTACTGAAGCACGATCTAGCAGCATGGTGTTACAGAAACGCTGCTAACTGAGAATTAAGACTAAATTCTCTTAAAAATGTGAGGATAACCTCAAAAATATCCCCAATTGGGTATGTAACAAGAAATGATCTCTAAAATTGTCGGTGGAAACGACACCTGTGGGATCAACGGAATCCCTACTGCGGTCGGCGGGCGCGGGCACTACTAGGAAAAGGCCTGCTAGTGGCGCACCTGTTTTGGCTACTAATGGCGCACTACAGGTGCGCCACTAGCATCACGCCATTAGTAATTAATACTAATGGTGCACCCCTGGTGCGCCATTAGTATACCAGATACTAATGGCACACCAGGGAGTGCGCCACTAGTATATCACATGGTGCGCCATTAGTATGCCTCCCAGGGGGCCATATTTACCCATATGCTCTGGCTTACTAATGGCGCACTTGTAGATGATGCGCCACTAGTGTGCTTATTGCAGTGCGCCACTAAAGTGCAGGGTGGTGCGCCACTAGTATGAATATTAGGGATTTTTTTCTTTTCTGATGTTTGCACAGGTTACAAAACATATTACTGCACAGAATATAGACAGCACAACATATAAACAGCAGATATATCGAATACAATAGAAGATTAGTCTCCGAATACAATTCATCATATTAGTCTCTGAATTTAAAATACCGAACAAAGTTAGAACATTACAAGTCTCGAGACCGCGAGTAGCGAGTTTGTCTTCACATTACAAGTCGATATCGATCATCTAAACTACCATCACATAGAAGAGAGCTGCGGTCATCACGATGACCATCATCGCGATGAAACTGGTCTTCATCCGGTTCCTCCAACGCTCCCTCCTCTCTCCCGCTAGATAGCGCGTGTATCTAACTTCCGCCTCCGCCCTAGTGGTGTACCCTTTGTAACTGTTACCGCTGAAACGGTGAACCTGTCTCCGACAATCCTCCCAGTCATCGTAGACTCATGGAACCTTACCCTTGTACACGACATACGATGGCATCTCTATGCACTAGCCAAACAAAACGTTAGTAGGAATTCACAGACAATACATAAGCAATATAGAAGTATGCAAAGCAACACATTAATAGCGTGATTCATGGTCCTACTAATAAATAGCATCGATTACATATAAGTTGAACGACTGTCCAAACCAAAGAGAGATACAAGTTCATTATAGTTTAATATTACAACATGAGCCAATCGACAATTCAGAACTACATAGCATCACTACTTTCGACTCAACTCAGGGACCGGAGCGTGGATGAAGCCGTCGTCTTTCATGATGGTCATGAAATCGCGGGCGTTGTCAGCCTTCATTTGTACCATTGTTTCTATCTCACTGTTGGACGGTTGATATCTGAGGTAGAACTGCCCCGAGGTACGAAGGACATCTTGATGGATGATTTTCGCAAACTCCAATTGGATGCGATAGAATTCTTGTCTGATGTCCGCGTCCTGGATTGCCGACAAGCGTGTGGCCCAATCTTTGATATTATTGGGTAGAAGAAGGTGATTATGGTCCCGTACGATCGCCCGCATGTGATGGAGGGTGTAGTAGGCATCCTTCTGACTGCCAGGCGGCTGCTTGACGCAGGGGAACATCGTATTGTTGGTGAACACGTGCTTGCCGTACCTACGAATTGTCATGTTGAAGGTGCCTCCAGATCTGGCGTAGCCGGGGAGAACATCATCAAGAACTTTCTTGATATTTGTGTAGTCTTTCTTCGACTGACGGTCCGAGTCGAAATACGTGGCCATGGAATATTTCGGGCTTAAGAGGATGAGTGTGCAATGTGTGTCATTGCACAGAACACAAAATGTTAGAAAAAAAAGAACGATCAAAATCTAAGAACTCATATGTTACGCGGCGGTGAGGGGATGACTTACTCGGGAAGTAAGGCACGAGGAAGTTACCCTTATTTGGGTTTGCCAGAATGACGCCTTCGAGGTGTGAACTCGCGACTTGCCGGTCCCCAGCGCTGCCCAAGATATTGGCACGCATGTAGAAGGGGTCGACTATCACGATGTCCGGGGTCTTGTCTCTAATGATCTGCATCTCCATACTCAACGAAAATAGCCGAACGAAGGTGTAGTGCAGCGGATGAAGGTTAAACATAGCGAAGATGTCATGAAATGTGCAGGACGACCGTACCCCCGATGGCGCTATCCACAAAGCCCTTGCCCTCTGGCACCTTGGCCACGAAAACCGGGTATGCCACATCATTCTCGGAGAGATACCGCTTCTCCAAAGAAAGAACACTGTCATGCAGACTCCGCATAGCACCGGTTGTAGCATTGAGCAGATTAGTCGGTAGCATCGGCCTACCCGCCACATGCACCGTCCTCGAGATATCCTTAGGTGAAGGTGGCCCGTCCTAAGCACGGATCATACTCGGTGCCGGCTGGCTTGCACCGCCCTTGTTATTCTTTCGTTTCCGTCCCTTCTTCTTCTACTGCTGTAATGGGATCGAGTTCTGCTTAGAGATTGCCTTCTTGAGTGTGTTGGGGCTGATAATATTTCACACCTCGGCTATCTGAGGCTCGGTGAAGGCGGCAGCTGGAGGCGTCTCCTGAGAACTGAACGCCAGACGATGCTTGTTGCAATTGGGTTTCTCTGCGGTACCAGCTAGATCGCAGTCGTCTTTTGCAGGGTTGGGTTCTTGAGAAGGAGGCCCCAATAATTCATCACTGTACCCATGTTCAGCAAAGTACTTATCGATGTTGGTAAATGTACCGTCGTCATCGTCCGAATCCTGTGCCATATGCATGTCCGGCATGTCCGGTAGCATTGCGGCGGTCTTGCCTTGGCTTGGCGCCGGCACGACTGGCGGTGTTTTCTATGGGGTGGTGTCCCCCACCCCCAAATAAATCTGGCTCTTCGGCCAAAGCAGGGGCCAGCTTAAGCAGGCGCTGAGGGTCATCACATCATCTTCATTGGCCCCAGCGGGTCGAATTGGAGGTAACAACTCGTCGCAGCCAGGCAGCACCCGAACCAGTTCAACCCTATACACGGTGGGTGGCATCGGATTACCGTGGAACACGGGGTTGCCCGGGTGAATGATTCTGCCCTTGGTTACATCAATCAACTCGCCGCCCACGAAGTGCAGGAGAGTGCATCGAACATCGGCGGCGCCCTGCGAAAACATGTAGGGCGTCAGGGATGCCCAGTCAAAGGCAAGGAGATGATGTCATCGGTCGAGAGTCTTAGTTACCGTGATGGCGTCGAGCATTCATTTGTGAATTGGTAAAACATTTATGAATATGAAAAAATATCATCAAATTTGAAAAAATAATCATGAATTCAAAAAGTGCCCATGAAATTTAAAATATTCATGAGTTCAAAAAATATTAACCAATTCAATACTTTTTGTGAGTTAGAAATTCAATACCATAATAAACATAAATAAATATTCATGAGGACACTAGAACAGAAGAAATATCATTTCAATATGTCAAAATACAATCTAGAAATGAAGGCTACAATTTAAATACAATCGATCTTAGCTAGCTATTTGTTCACAATCTTGTTGCCCTTATTTTTCGCAAATGGAGTTCTTCTCTTGAATGGACGTCCTTTAGGTAGGGTGGTCCTGCTTCTTCTTGTGGTGTATGTTGGTACTTCATCGTCGTCGTTATGTTCCATCTTCGGGTTGCCGTACTTGTCGAAGTCTTGCTCATTGGCGACTCCATCCATTCCGATGATCTTCCTTTTGCCTTTCCTCACGACAATACGACTGGGATTTGGCGGGTCGGTAATGAAGAAGCATTGGTCCACTTGGGAAGCCAGTACCCATGGCTCATTTTTCATGGTGACGTTTGCGCCCGTGGTCTTGGATTTGGCTTTAGGTATAACCATGGTGGTGAAATATTGGTCTTCTTTTAGGACGCTCTTGGCCCATTTGACACGGAACATCGGGACCTTCTCTCCAGTGTAGCTCAGTTCCCAGATCTCCTCGATCCTTCCGTAGTATCTGTCCTTGTCATTTCCGGTGTAGGATTCCATCATTACCCCGGAGTTCTGATAACCGTCACTCTTCATGTCCTTTCCCTCGGTGTAGAATGTGTAGCCGTTGATATCGTACGCCTCATACGTCATCAGATTGTGCTCGGCACCCTGTGATAAGGCGAATATGAGATGTTCTTCCGTGGAAGAATCCTCATGTAAAGGGTACGGCAGAAGCTTCTACTTGAACCAATGCATGAAACATGAGTTGTGCTCTTTGATTATATCTCCGTCCATCCTCTGTTGGCCTCGGTCATTGTACGTCTTCTCAGTAAAGGTTTTGTGCTCTACCACCCAAGGATCGACAATGTCTATGTGTTGTAGCACGATTAGGTTTGCCCTTTCAAAGTTGGCGAGTCGACCCTCGAAGTCGACATGCATTTCGCAGCGACCCTCACAGTGACCTCATCCAGCGAGCCTGCCGAGGTGCCTGTTGACGGGCAGACCAACGGGGTTCTCGATGCCTAAATAATTCGTGTAGTAGGAGATGCACTCTTCAGTCAGAAAGCCCCTGCCTATGCTTCCCTCTGGACGTGACATGTTGTGAATGTATCCTTTGATGACACCATTCATCCTTTCGAACGACATCATGCTGTGTAGGAACGTCAGTAAGGGAGTCCTGGATTAGGGGGTATCCGGACAGCCGGACTATATACTTTGGCCGGACTGTTGGACCGTGAAGATACAAGACTCAAGACTTCGTCCCGTGTCCGGATGGGACTCTCCTTTGCATGGAAGACAAGCTTGGCGATCGGATATTAGATTTCCTTCTTTGTAACCGACTATGTGTAAACCCTAGCCCCCTCCGGTGTCTATATAAACCGGAGGGTTTAGTCCTTAGAGACACAATCATAATCATCATAGGCTAGCTTCTAGGGTTTAGCCTCTACGATCTTGTGGTAGATCAACTCTTGTAATACTCATATCATCAAGATCAATCAAGCAAGAAGTAGGGTTTTACCTCCATCGAGAGGGCCCGAACCTAGCTAAAACATCATCTCCCTTGCCTCCTGTTACCATTAGCCTTAGACGCACATATCGGGACCCCCTACCAGAGGTCCGCCGGTTTTGACACCGACATTGGTGATGTCATTGAGAGTTCCTCTGTGTTGTCGCTGAAAAGGCTCGATGGCTCCTTCAATCATCAACAACAATATGGTCTAGGGTGAGACTTTTCTCCCCAGACAGATCTTCATGTTCTGCGGCTTCGCACTGCGGGCCAACTCGCTTGGCTATCTGGAGCAGATCGACAGCTACGCCCCTGGCCATCAGGTCAGGTTCGAAAACTTGAACTACACGGCCGATATCCGCCGAGACTTGATCTTCGACGGATTCGGGCCCACGCCAGGAGCGCTGAACAGTCACGATGAGCACGGTTTAGACCTACTGTCGAACAATATTCAGGATATCGCACCTGCAGGAGCCCCAGACCTAAATCCGGGGCAGATAGCATCGTCTGAGGACGGGTGGATGGACCCCGCCCCGGAGGCCGCACACTCATCAGCGGTAGAGCTGAACACAGCCTTTACCCCCAAAGAAGCCTGTGTCTCCGGACCCCTGGACTCGTGTCCGGCTATAGGTCCGAGACCGCGCGCCCCCGAGCCCGCCAACTCTGGCTGGGCTCCGGTAATGGTATTTTCTGCCGCGGATATCTTCCAGCACTCGCCCTTTGGTGACATGCTGAACTCATTAAAGTCTCTCTCTTTGTCAGGAGACTCTTGGCCAAACTATGTCCGGCTCAAGGGGGGAGAAGGCAACGAAGAAATTCGTTGCCCAGCCACCACCCACTTCATAGCCACTGTCGACAACGTAAAAGACATGCTTGACTTCGACTCGGATGACACCGACGGTATGGACGTCGGCGCAGGAGACGATTCAGAACCACCACCCACGGGGCGCTGGACTGCCACCTCATCATATGATATATACATGGTGGATACGCCTAAGGAGGACGATGGCGACAAAACGGATGATAAAACCCCCGGACAAAAGCCAAAACGACGGCGCAGACGCCGCTCTAAGTCCAGCCACAGTAAAAATAGCGATAATAGCGCCAGAAAGATCGACACCCTTGTCAACTTGGAAGGCAATGACGACCATACGGACCCAGCGATGGAGCAGGATGAGCCAGGTCACGCCAAACACAGCCCGGATCAGACGCCCGATCACAGTGATCCCGAGGGACGAACTCATCAAACTGCCCCGGGACAGGAGCATAGTCCGGACGACGACGCATTCATCATCTCGGAAACACGTTTGGAACGATATAACCTCCACAGAAGGCTTATGGCCACTGCGAGAAGTCTAAAGAAGCAGAAGCAAAGGCTCAAAGTCACACAGGAAACGCTCAATCGCAGATGGAATAAAGTGCTAGTCACTAAAGAAAAATACGGCGACGATCGCCACACAAAGAGCTACACAAAGCGCAAGCTGCTGCCAGAATTCGACGACGAGGCCGTTCCACCGAAGAACAATACGGCCAGTACGCCGGACCAACCACTCCATAACCGTAATAGAGCAGCTACTGATGCCGCACACGACTTACGTAAGCTCCTGGATAAAAAGGCCGGCGCGACGAGGTCCATCTACGGATCTAGAGGACACGCCCCGGTGTAGGACTATGATCACCAAAATGATCAGACTGATCGAGTACCAGTTCGGAATCAGCACTGGCCACAACAATAGCCGACGGCATGCCACAACACGTCCAGATACAGAGGGGCTGCTCACCCTCTCTGCTTCACCGAAGAGGTACTGGACCACGAATTTCCACAAGGTTTTAAACTTGTGCTAATAGAGGCATATGACGGAACGACAGACCTCGGGGTCTGGATTGAGGATTTTATCCTGCATATCCACATGGCTCATGGGGACGACCTCCACGCCATCAAATACCTTCCCCTCAAGTTGAAGGGACCAGCTCGGCACTGGTTGAAAAGCCTCCTCGAAAATTCCATTGGAAGTTGGGAAGTACTCGAGGATGCTTTCAGGGCCAATTTTCAAGGAACCTATGTCTGACCTCCGGACGCTGACGATTTAAGTCACATAATACAACAGCCCGGAGAGTTCGCCCGAAAGCTTTGGAACAGATTCCTCACTAAGAAGAATCAAATTGTCGATTGTCCGGATGCCGAAGCCTTAGCGGCCTTCAAGCACAGTATCTGGGACGAGTGGCTCGCCAGACACCTCGGCCAAGAAAAGCCGAGGATAATGGCAGCCTTAACAAGCCTTATGACCCGCTTTTGCGCGGGTGAAGACAACTGGTTGGCCCGTAGAGGCACCAGCGACCCAAGTACATCCGAAATCAGGGATGGCAACGGGAAGCCACGGCGCAATAAAAACAAACGTCGAAACAAGGAAGAAAGTCTGGACAACACAACGGTCAATGCCGGATTCAGGGGCTCGCGACCCGATCAACAAAAGAAGCCATTTAAAGGAAGCAAAGAAGGACCATCCGGCCTGAACAAAGTCCTGGACAGACTGTGCCAAATTCATGGCACCCCCAAAAAGCCTGCGAACCACACTCACAGAGAATGTTGGGTCTTTAAGCAGGTCGGCAAATTAAATGCCGAACACAAGGGAAGGGAAACACCAAGTGAAGACGAGGATGAGCCTTGCCAGCCAAACACTGGGGGACAGAAAAAATTCCCACCAGAGGTAAAAACAGTAAACATGATCCACGCGACCCACATACCCACGAGAAGGCACGAACGCGCGCTCAGAGACGCATACGCTATAGAACCCGTCACCCCCAAACTTAACCACTGGTCGGCCTGCCCAATCATCTTCAATCACAGGGACTATCCGACTAGTATGCGGCACGGAGGATCAGCTGCCTTGGTGCTCGACCCAATAATCGACGGATACCATCTCACTCGCATCCTCATGGACTGCGGCAGTAGTCTTAATCTAATATACCAGGACACTGTCCGCAGGATGGGGATGGACCCATCCAGAATCAGCCAAAGTAACACCACCTTTAAAGGGGTGATACTTGGCGTTGAAGCCCGCTGCAGGGGCTCCCTCGTACTAGAGGTGACATTCGGTTCCCCAGGCAACTTCAGAAGCGAAGAACTACTCTTCACCATCGCCCCTCTCCAAAGTGGTTATCATGCATTGCTCGGGAGAACGGCGTTCGCACGCTTCAACGCCGTACCACACTATGCCTACCTTAAACTCAAGATGCCCGGTCCACGTGGCATCATCACTGTCAACAGAAATACAGAGTGTTCCTTCCGCGTGGAAGAGTAGGAGACGGCTCCAGCAGCCGGACTCTAAGCGGCCTCTAATACCAGAACGCATTATTGGTCGTTAAGACCACGGACACGGTTAGACGAGTCTGGAAGCCCAGATAAACCTGATCTGGGCGCCACACATGTAATCCCATAGAGGACACCAGGGGCTATAGATATTTAATAAAGCCCAACTCTTGGCTTGAACTTATTAATAGGCCAGTGTCTTACACTTTTACTATCCATTGGTGATAGCCAACTCTTCGCACGCTTACGTCATACTCTTCTACATGAGTTTTCCTTCTTACAGACACCATTCGTGTGACACCCTTCCAGGACACGGCACAACAGAGACAAAGGCGCAGACGTGCAGCAGGGCCCCGCTCAAAGGTTTCTCTTTAGATTAAGCCCATGTCTAAACCTTCTTTATTGTCTCTTGTTGCTTACACATCCCATGGGTACTACACCCACAGAGGATACTGCCGTTATTGGCATTTTGCCACGACAGACTAATGCACGTACCTGGAAATACAGGGTTCATAATAAAGGGCATTGCTCAGCCGATATGTTGTAAAGTCGGAATACCTTCGGAAGTGTTTGGCGTCACGAGTTTGGCCTTATATGCATCATCTCCGAATCATGTCTTTGGTCAAATGTTGCGTTTGCCCGGCTCCTGGGTTTGCCGCCTTACGTTTCGTTCCTATCGGCTAAGGCGTCCAAAGGAGAACTACTGCGATTGTGCCCTGGTTATTCCGGATGAGCACCTCAGTAGAGAAAACCGAAAACTGACTGTCATGATATAGCGAGAGACTGTTCAACCACTCGAAGACTTATCGGAATCTTTAGGATTCCTCCGCATTAACGAAGGACCATTTCCCGGTCATGTACACACGCGCCCGTATTCGGATGCATGCAAAGGTACGAGGGGCTACATAGTAGCCCCACCGTCAAACTCCTATGGCTAAGTGAAAGTGTTAAAGCTATATAGTCCAGTTGCCTAGTTCGACGTGCGATCACCTCCTTAATGGACCAAGACGTTGGATCAAGTGTGATTACGCATATTTCCGCGAACACCCCCGCATTGTATGTGTGGGGGCTAAAGCCAACGACTGCTAACTTTCAGATTACATATATACATAAAACGGCCGCACAGGAGGCACAATAGCACTTTCGGGTGAAAAGTATAAACATAGCCTCCATACTTAAAATAACATTGTTTTTACAATGAAATGATTTGTCACTCGAACATGACATTCTTCGAGCACTGAGCCTCTATTAAGCGAGCACCTTCTGCTACCTGCTCCAAGTAGTGCTCGGCCAAATCCTGGCCTCCCGCAGGATTCTGGGTTGCAATAATGGTGGCCTCCATATCTGTCCAATATGCTTTAACATGGGCAAGCGCCATCCGTGCAACCTTTATGCACGCCGACCTCTTCATGGCATCGATCCGCGATACGGCACCAAGGAATTGTTGCACTAAACCAAAATAACTGTCCGTCTTAGGCCCCTTCAGCCATAGATGGTCTATTACAGACCGCATTGCAAGACCAGACAACCTATGGAGCTCGGCCACAGCAGCCATCCTCTCACTCAACGGCACTGGGCGTGTTGGAGCACTGAATTGTGACCAAAACAGCTTTTCACACTTCATTATCTTTTTGATCCTCAAAAAACGTGGCCGCATCAGCCGTACTCTTCGCCAAATCCGCATACGCGTCTACAGGGCTCCAACATCAATCAAGAGGAGCGTACTTTGGATCTAAAAACTTCATCTGCAACAAATAGGGGTTTCCAGCCGCGATTTCTCTGGCCTGTCGAAGTTCCTCCCGCGCATCCCTAATTTCGGAATGCGTCTCCTTGGCCGCATCCAGGGCCTTCTTCAGGTCAGCCGAATTAGTCTTATTCTCTTTTCAAGGAGCTCATACCGGTCGGCGGCATTTTTTAGCTCCACAGCCATCTCGGATATTTTGTCTTCACTTCGGCGACGAGCAGCCTGTTCGGCTCTCAACTCTTTGGCCGCCTTTAGGCCAGCCGCATTGCTAGCCTGGACTTGTTCCTTGGCTAGGGCAAGTTCCGCCCTCAGGGTTTCCACGGCAGCAGCTCCGTCTGCAGTCCAGGCATATCACATTAACATTATGCTCCTCTTAATTTTTCCTATGATAAATAAGGAAAGCAGAGTACACACCTTGTGACTCGTTAAGCCGCTCGTTCACAAGTGTGATATCGGCATCTATAACTCCAATCTGTCGCCTTAGTTCGGCGACTTCAATGGACCGGTCGGCTGCTGGACCCTTAGCCACCTGTGCATAAAGACAGTATGATCATTACTCAAAGATGTGATCCTCCGTTTGCCGCCTTGGGCTGGCAACCAGAGTCTCAGGAGCTACTATCCATATGGAGCACGCCTAGCGCGGGCGCCACAATCAAGAATTACGTATTTTGTTACATACCTCAAAGCCTTTGAGTAGGCTCGTAAAAGCTTCATGCAGCCCGCTTGTGGCAGATGAAACTTTCCCAAGCACCGTGCTCATCAATGAACGGTGATCCTCCGAAAGAGCAGCTTGGTCCAGAAGGCCCATCAGCGTGTTGATACGTCTCCAACGTATCTATAATTTTTTATTGTTCCATGCTATTATATTACCCCTTTTGGATGTTTATGGGCTTTATTTTACACATTTATAACATATTTGGGACTAACCTACTAACCGGAGGCCCAGACGTATTGCTGTTTTTTTTTGCCTATTTCAGTATTTCAAAGAAAAGGAATATCAAACGGAGTCCAAACGGAATGAAACCTTTGGGAGCGTGATTTTTGGAATGAACGTCATCCAGAGGACTTGGAGTGCAAGTCAAGAAGCAGCCGAGGCTCCCACGAGATAGGAGGGCGCCCTCCCCCCTATAGGGCGTGCCCCCTATCTCGTGGGCCCCTCGGGCGGCCACCGACGTACTTCTTCCTCCTATATAAGCCTATGTACCCCGAAAACATCCAGAGAGCAGACGAAACACAATTTCCACCACCGTAACCTTCTGTATCTGCGAGATCCCATCTTGGAGCCTTTGCCGGCATTCTGTCGAAGGGGGAATCGACCATGGAGGGCTTCTACATCAACATCCTTGCCCTTCCGATGAGTTGTGAGTAGTTTACCACAGACCTACGGGTCCATAGTTATTAGCTAGATGGCTTCTTCTCTCTTTTTTGGATCTCAATACAATGTTCTCCCCCTCTCTTGTGGAGATCTATTCAATGTAAACTCTTTTTGCAGTGTGTTTGTCGAGATCCGATGAATTGTTGGTTTATGATCAAGTTTATCTATGAAAAATATTTGAATCTTCTCTGAATTCTTTTATGTATGATTGAGTTATCTTTGCAACTCACTTCGAATTATCAGTTTGGTTTGGCCTACTAGATTGATCTTTCTTGCCATGGGAGAAGTGCTTAGCTTTGGGTTCAATCTTGCGGTGTCCTTACCCAGTGACAGAAAGGGTTGCTAGGCACGTATTGTATTGTTGCCATTGAGGATAACAAGATGGGGTTTATATCATATTGCTTGAGTTTATCCCTCTACATCATGTCATCTTGCTTAATGCGTTACTCTGTTTGTATGAACTTAATACTCTAGATGCAGGCAGGAGTCGATCGATGTGTGGAGTAATAGTAGTAGATGAAGGTAGGAGTCGGTCTACTTGTCATGGACGTGATGCCTATATACATGATCATGCCTAGATAATCTCATAACTATTCGCTTTTCTATCAATTGCTCGACTGTAATTTGTTCACCCACCGTAATACTTATGCTATCTTGAGAGAAGCCACTAGTGAAACTTATGGCCCCCGGGTCTATCTCTTATCACATTTGCTTCCAATCTACTTTTATTTGCATCTTTACTTTTTGCATCTATATTATAAAATACCAAAAATATATTTATCTTATCATACTATCTTTATTAGATCTCACTTTCGCAAGTGGCCGTGAAGGGATTGACAACCCCTTTATTGCGTTGGTTCCAAGTTCTTTGTTTGTTTGTGTAGGTGCGTGGGACTTTTGAGGAGCCTCCTACTGGATTGATACCTTGGTTCTCAAAAACTGAGGGAAATACTTACGCTACTATTGCTGCATCACCCTCTCCTCTTCGAGGAAAACCAACGCAAGCTCAAGACGTAGCAAGAAGGATTTCTGGCGCCGTTGCTGGGGAGGTATTCGCTCAAGTCAAGACATACCAAGTACCCATCACAAATCCATCTCCCTCACATTTACATTATTTGCCATTTGCCTCTCGTTTCCTCTCCCCCACTTCACCCTTGCCGTTTTATTCGCCCTCTCTTTCCCAATCTCCCGCTCTCCTTTTCTTGCCTTCCCGTTGCCATGGCCGAATCAAAATGAACTAAAGGCTCTTTCCTAGGTTCTAGTACCTTGGATAATCCATCTATCCTCTCTAAGCTCATAAATAATGATGCTATAGAAAGACCCACCGGGGTCACCAATGAGAGCTTGAATAATTTTGATGAGGATGACTCTGGAATTTTTCGCTATTTACTTGATGAGTCTTTAAAAGATGCTTGGGATTGGTTATTAAGGATTCGGGCTAGCTATGTGCCACAATATCAAATTGAAGTTTACTTAAAAAGTTTCTATGTTGGCTTGCCCGCTTCTTTCAAACAAGTTTTAAATTCTATCTTTCAAGAAGGTTTTCTTGAAGGGCACGCTATAGATACCTATGAAAAAATGAAAACCATATTTGGGCACCCCATGAATGATAAAGTGGAATCAACTACTCTCTTGTGCTTTTATCAAAACTAGAGGGTCAACCCGTGCACTTGCGCGGCTAGATGTTATTATTATTGGTGTTTCATTAAATCTAAAATTATATTTTATTGGAAGCAATAAATATTTTTAATCATGTTTCATCATGTGTGAATGATATCGAGTCATTTCAAGAAGATATGCTATAAATTTAACAATTTAAAACTTCCCAATGCCTCAATGGGTTACTACTGGAAAATGCAAGTCCCTCTTTTATATTTTATCAAAAAATGGTATCGCGTGGATATGACATCACGAATAAAGGTTATGGCGTAGATATGCAATCCTCTACTTAGCCTATATATGAGCGGAGTCAGAATGTTCAAACCCTGTTCTTTGGACCCCACCAATCCTATTTCCCGGGAGGGACTAAAAACAGGTAAGTTTCTTCTTCGCCGAACTCCTCAAATCCATGCCTGATTCTCTAACATACCTCGCAGAATTGACGCATTTTCTCATGTGTATCCGTCCCCAAGGACACCATAGGAAGTGAATTATGGGAAGTCATGAACCCCTGCGGCTGCATGGGCTAGCTATTTTCTAGAACAGGAAATATAGCAAGGTTATTCCAGTACCAACACTTGTATATGAAAAAAAACATTAGAACTCAAATTGTAGAAAACCATGAGAACTTATTTTATTAGTAATCAAAGCATGCAAGTTCACCTAACTCTTCTACGCTTGTGGCCCCAACCTTCTGCTAAGATTCACACCAGAAATTTGAAGTACTTAAATGCTTAAGAAATTTTCACGCGTGTAATTTTTTATTTGTGTGACTAAATAGCGAAAGGTTTTTCAAAAACTAATTTGCAGCCCATTTTAAAGATTTTTCTATTAACTGAAACCTACAATCCTTCATATTTCCCTGCGGTGCAATCACAAAATATTGGTAAAAATTTAAGCATGTTGGATCAGATCAAACATGACAATAGTTGTGAAAATACGATGAAAAATAGAAATATACTTTGAGAAAGGGTTTCAAGTTGTAAATGGCCTTATTTTTATTTTATTGAAGGAATGACATAGGGAAACACATGCCCATTGTTCCAAATCGTGCTTATGACGACATTCATTGACAGAAAGCTATTATAAATGCAACAGTTCCATGGAATTCAACAATCCGATTATGAAATATTCGGTGATTTGGCATACATCTTAAGGTCAGAAAAAACAATAATCCTGCTCCTTGAAGGGCATAATACATGGATCATAAGGTATACTCCCACTAAATGGTCTCCAGTCTGCACTTAGCTATCCTTCTGTATAGCAACAAAATTACACAATGAAAATAAGTTACAATTTTTTTAAATAGCATACTAATAAGCATATCAAATATGCAGGAGGCATGTTGAGTACATCTTTTCCACATCAATGTAGCTGTAGGGGTTAAAAGTTGGATGCTTTGAATTACAAATATAAATAACAGGACATTTCACAACATGTAAAAATGACAAAAAGAATCCTCCTTTTGCATTATGTAGCTTCTCGTAGAGATGCATGTCCTAATAACCATTTAAAATAAAAGATCAACATATTCTTGCAATCCTCTTCTTGTTGTTATAGATAGATACTACAACACCACCAAATTCCATAAGCCTATTGGTAAGTATGACATTGTTAAGATTAAACGTACGCATACCTATTTATGGTACAATATGACAATGGTAAGCAGAACATCGTTTCCAATACTTAACTTCAGATTATCATGACATCGCTTTGGCACCAGCTATAGGACAAAAGATACAATTCAAATGTCAGCTCCTCTAGCAGCATAACATATCCAAGCTCAATGGTAACAACAGCCCGTGATATTTGGACATACGTACAAATTAGATTCTTTCTCTCTTTATTACATAACATCACGTACCTATTGTAGCAGAATGAAAGACTAAATTTTATAGGTGGGCAAAACAGTACATACCACAGGCGATCTTATCTTAAGGCCAGGAAAAATAATGTATGCTCTTGCCATCTCTCACACTTGACGATCATATCTAACAATTAATTCTGACCGCACATTATCGACGTCCCCTCAGTGATTGTCTTCTTATATATCTGTGTGCTCCATATAATCAGAGCAACATCGAGGAGTCCAAGCTGGTGCGGAAATTCTCCTCCAACTCCATCTTACAACCTGATACATTTTTTTTGCTTAGCTTGGATTTTTCTTCGAGCACTTAGGGAACAATTCATAGGAACAATAAGAGCAGAGCACCTAAAGAACAAATCAGAGTAAACCATGAGAGAAGAGGCCACTCAATCTACTACAGGGAATCGAGTCAATATTAACTTCTGAAAGAATAGAAGTGTATTAGATTTAGATCAGCAATTCAACGGTAAAAAACTAACACTGGTACAACCAATTACTCCACTAATAATCACCTCACGTAGATGGATGTTGATATCCACGGCCATCAAGATCAGGTTGTACACACTGCATGATCTTAGACCTGTATCTAGAAAATTTGATTGCCAAGTAACAAATGGAAGAACCTGACATCACAAAATAAATGTTTCATCAACGCTAGCCAGTGCCAATTGGATAATTTCAAATCAAATTAGGCAGGTGAAAAGAAGTTACACTCCCTTGGGAGAAACTAAAAAGGGTGGACGGCGACTGTAACCCCGCTGATGATGCTGATAGTGCAGCTATCCTGTCGTTGATTCAGCGGCGGCGACACGGGAGACGGTGTTGCGCTCGGTTGGAGGAGGCTAAGGAGGGAAGTGACGACTGCCGAGGAGGTCACGGCTACGACTCCGCATGAATCTTCTTTCTTTTTGCCGTTTTGCGGGGAGACAATGGAATTAGCTTTTTTTGGAAGGTCCAATGGAATTATCTGGGTTACAATGGAATCTCCTCCAATAAGCCGTGAGGATGTTGCCTCAGTTGCAATCAACGTTACCTCTTTCTTTTTTGCGTACAGAGATCAGTTTTCTTTTTATGGCAAGGGATATGATTTCTTTTGTGAGCAGGATTCGGGAACAATCAGAAATCTTGTCCTACCTGAAGCAGGGCTTGCCAATCACAAACTTATATTTTACCATAATAACGAACTATTTTTATTTACGATAGCATGGTAGAGTTGTATTTTTTTTGTTCGCTTAGGTTTTGCGTACATGCCGATCCAACATCTCTCTTTCTGTTTTTCTTAGTGTTTTTTTTGCGGCGGAATTTTTTTTTTGCAGGGGGCTTTTTTTCTTAATTGGCTCTTTCCAACTTGTTATTTATGCACCTTGCACGTGTTGGCTGCACATATATAACTTTTTTCACGTAACATAATATCTTCTAATCTCAGCCGTAAGTATTATTGATCAACGATGCATATTATCTTAACTTATGTGGAAGAACGTGGTGTCTTATTTGTCTTCTCTAACGTGCTTAATCTTACTTATTCCATTAATAGCCATGTGCTTACCTTAAATAGAAGAATGAATGCCATAGAAAGAAGATCCTCCCCTCCAAGTGCCAAAGATGGCACCCGTTAGATCTATCTTCACTTTCATGCCTAGCTAGGGGCGTTAAATGATAGCGCTAGTTGGGAGGCAACCCAATTTTCTTTATGTTTTTTTTTTGCTCCTGTTTAGTAATAAATCTTGCATCTACCTTCTGCTTAGATGTGTTTTTATCTTTTAATTAGTGTTTGTGCCAAGTAGAACCTATAGGATAACCTATGATGATAGTTGATTTGATTCTGCTGAAAAACAAAAACTTTGCACGCACGAATATAACTTTGTTAAATCACAGAAACGTGATTTTGTGTTGATTCTTTTTGCTGCTGATCAATAAACAAATTTCCCAGAACTTCCTATTTTTGTAGAATTTTTAGAGATTTCATAAGTTTGCGTTAGTTACAAATTGCTACAGACTGTTCTGTTTTTGACAGATTCTGTTTTTATGTGTTGTTTGCTTATTTTGATGCATCTATGGCTAGTAAAATAGTTTATAAACCATAGAGAAGTTTTAATACATTAGGTTTAACACCAAAATAAATAAATAAATAGTTCATTACAGTACCTTATGTGGTGGTTTTGTTTTCTAGCTCCAACGGAGCTTATAAGATTTCCTGTTGAGTTTGTGTTGTGAAGTTTTCAAGTTTTGGGTAAAGCTTTTATGGACTATGGAATAAAGAGTGGCAAGAGCCTAAGCTTGGCGATGCCCAAGGCACCCCAAGATATTCAAGGATAGCCAAAAGCCTAAGCTTGGGGATGCCCCGGGAAAGCATCCCCTCTTTCGTCTTCGTTCATTGGTAATTTTACTTGGAGCTATATTTTTATTCGCCACATGATATGTGTTTTGCTTGGAGCATCGTGTATTACATTAGTCTTTGCTTTTTAGTTTACCACAATTATCCTTGCTGTACACACCTTTTGGGAGAAGCCTATTTGATTAGAATTTGCTAGAATACTCTATGTGCTTCACTTATATCTTTTGAGCTTGATAGTTTTTGCTCTAGTGCTTCACTTATATCTTTTAGAGCACGGTGGTGTCTTAATTTTGAAGAAATTCCTAGTCTCTCATACTTCACTTATATCTTTTTGAGAGTCTTTTAGAACAGCATGGTATTTGCTATGGTCATAAAGTTGGTCCTAGAATGATGAGCATCCAAGTTGGGTATAATAAAAACTATCATAGAAAAGTGAATTGGATGCTATGATCAATATGATGCTTGATAATTGTTTTGAGATATGGAGGTAGTGATATTAGAGTCATGCTAGTTGAGGTGATTATGAAAAATACTTGTGTTAAGGGTTGTGATTCCCGTAGCATGCACGTATGGTGAACCGCTTTGTGATGAAGTTGGAGCACAATTTTATTTATTGAGTGTCTTCCTTATGAGTGGCGGTCGGGGACGAGCGATGGTATTTTCCTACCAATCTATCCCCCTAGGAGCATGCGCGTAGTGCTTTGGTTTTTGATGACTTCTAGATTTTTGCAACAAATACATGAGTTTTTTTGACTAATGTTGAGTCCATGGATTATACGCACTCTCACCCTTCCACCATTGCTAGCCTCTCTTGTACCGCGCAACTTTCGCCGGTACCATACACCCACCATATACCTTCCTCAAAACAGCCACCATACCTACCTATTATGGCATTTCCATAGTCATTCCGAGATATATTGCCATGCAACTTTCCACCGTTCCGTTCATATGACACGCATTACTTTTGTCATATTGCTCTTTGCATGATCATGTAGTTGACATTGTATTTGTGGCAAGGCCACCTTCATAATTTTCATACATGTCGCTCTTGATTCATTGCATATCCCGGTACACCGCCGGAGGCATTCATATAGAGTCATATCTTATTCTAGCTTTGAGTTGTAATTCTTGAGTTGTAAATCCATAAAAGTGTGATGATCTTCATTATTAGAGCATTGTTGTCACATCCCTAGTTCTGGTATGACCTAGACTAGCTAGGCATTTGTGCATCATGTTAAATTCCATTTACATTTGAAATGGGGATTTGTGAAACCCTCAGAATCATCTCTGAAAATGACCCAAATAAAAATTGTTCCAAAAAGGTCCAAGGAAATGTTCATGTTGCTCTCTGAAAATATTGGTCAGAGGTAAAATTCAAACAAATATTTTAGGAGCTCATGGATATTTAATTTTGGCCATTTGGATTAATTCGATAATTATTTGCTTTGGATATATATTGTTATATATATATAAAATATGGTCCAAAAACTATGCCATTTATTAAGGAGCTCTGGAATAATATAGTTAGCTCCTGCAAAAATTGGCATAAGGTAATAAAATGATTTAGTATTTTAATTAAATCAAAACATATGTCAGAAAAATAGAAAAAGAAATAAAAGAGGGAGACTTACCTGCGGCCCAGCTCCTGTGCGGCCTGGCCGGCCCAGCCGCCTCCTCCTCTGTCGTCTTCTCCCCCTCGCCCAAGCAGGTGCGTGCCCGCGCCGCAGCCGGCCGCGGCCACGCGTCCGGCCACCTCCTGCTTCGTCCTCCTCGTCGCCCCGGACGCCCTGGAACGACTCCACGCGCCGCCCCGCACCTCTCTCCCTCTCTCTCATTCCTCCCCTTCCCCTGGTCTCTCTCCCACGCGACCGCCCGAACGCCCCGTGGAGCCGTCGCCGTCGCCTTCTTCACCTTCGGCCGCCGTGGATCCCCATCGCCGCCCCGCCGTCTCCAGTGCGTCCCCGAGCCCGCTTCGACGCCCGCTGCAACCGCGGTGAGCTCCGCCACCGTTCCCCTCTCTCTGTTTAGCTGCCCGCACGCCGTAGCCCTCCTCCCCACCACGGCCGAAGCCTCTCACCGCCGTCCATGTCGCCGTCGTCGTCTCGGCCCGTCTCCGTCCAAACCGAGCACCCCATTGTGCTCTCGGTGCCACGAGGGTGCCGCCGAGCCCCTCAGGTGGCCTCCCCGTGCCCCGCAGCCCGTTTCCGCTCGAAGCCGAACTCCGACCGCCGCCCCGAGCTTCGCCCCGGCGAGCTCCGGCGTCCCCGCGGCTTCCCGTCTGCTCCCCTGGATGCGGACGAGCCCGGGCTACGCCCCGGTGCTCTCAGATGCCGTCCCCGTGGCCTGTGGCGCGGACTCCGCCGCGTCCAGAGGTCGCCGGCAGCGAGCCCCGTCGCCTGAGCCCCGCCATGTGGGCCCGGCCCATCAGGTGATTAGCTTAGTGCTAATCACCGCTTAGTTAACCCCCTGACACTGACAGTGGGCCCCAGCGCCACTAATCTAAGTTAGATTAGAATTAACCCCCTTGTTAACTAACTGTGACACTGACGTGTGGACCCCACACGTCAGGTTTGACCCTGGTCAGCCGGTTGACCTGCTGACCTCGTGCTGACGTCATGCGGGCGCAATAATATATTTTCTGGAATTAAAATAATTCAGGAAATTCCAGAAAATGTTTTAAACTTCAAAAATTCATATCAATTCAACCGTAGCTCAGATTGAAATAATTTATATATGAAAAATTATCAGAAAAATGTAATCTATCCATCTGTACTAGTTTCATGCATGACAAACCAACTTATACATGTTGTATAAGTGAAACACTATAATGGCTTATATAAAGAGCTTATTTTGGAGATGCATTTGAACCTTTGGTTCAAATGGACTTCATCCAAATATAATGCTAGCTGCATTAGCACAATCAGCATCACATCTTCATGCCATGTTCATGCATCATTGTGTTGCATATGCTTGTGTTTTGATTGTTGGCACCGTTCCTTCTCGATAGGTCCTGCTCCGGAGACGTTCCAGAGTACCTGTCTGTGAAGCAGTGCCTCCCTTGTTGATTTACCAGGCAAGCAAACCCCCTTGTTCATTCCGATACAATCCTACTCTCTCGCTCCTGCTCTCAGTTATTGCATTAGGACAACAACGATTCATCTGCTACTTTGTGCTGCGGTAGTTGAACCCATTCCTCTGCATGAACTGTCATTGCCACAGTAAATAGTTGAAACCCACTAGCATGTCTAGGAGTTGATTGAAGCCATTGTTGTGTTCCTACCATGCTATGCCTGCTATTGCTTAGAGTTGTGTCAGGTCTGATTCATTGGGAATGAGTTGGAGTGTTATGATATGTTCTGATGCTGAGAGTGAAGTGTGTGAACACGATTTGGTAAAGGTAGCGGTGAGAGGCCATGTAGGAGTACATGGTGGGTTGTCTCACTGGAACCGTCCTTAAGCACTGAGTTCTATGTATGTTGTCCAATGACTCGATACTACCACACATTGGGTTTCGGTAACTCAACCCTTCTCGACTTATTAACCAACTTGGTCTTTGTCCAGGAGTCGCAACTAGTTTCTTGTGTTTGTAGGTAGTGCTATTTTTCTACCAAGTGGCACCCGGCAGGGTGGGCTTGGGACAGACTAGGCACACGTGGCCTAGTGTACCGAGTGGCACCCGGATGGTGGGCTCGGGAACCCTGCACACATCGTTTGGGGCCGTGAGCGAAACCCCGGCCGGATCTCCTTGCGGATGGAACCTGAATAGGCGATAAACCTGGACTAGAGTCTTGTGTGGTTAGTCAGGTCGTGGCCGACACCCTCGCCAGGCTTCCGCTTGAAGGTTGCCGAGATACATGACGTGTACATGGCGGTAAGTGGCGAGAGCGTGTGTGAAGAAGTACACCCCTGCAGGGTTAACATGATCTATTCGAATAGCCGGGTCCACGGTTATGGACTTCTTGGATGCTTACATGGTACATAGACAACTTGAAGTGTATACTCTAAAAAGCTCAAGACAAGTGTGAGTGCTATGGATGGCCTTCTCGTAGGGAGACGGGGATGAATCCTTAGTAGTGTATTGTGTGGTGATTAGTGGACTCGTGTGCGCCATATCACCTCAAAGAAGTTCTGGTAGTCGTAGAACAGGTTAGCCACAGAGTCAAAGCTGGCTTGCTGCAACTAAACCCCACATTACCTTCTTGATACACATGCATGTATGATAGGATCTGATGTAAGTCTTGTTGAGTACCTTTGTACTCATGTTGCTTTATTTATGTTTTTGCAGCGGAGACTTCGGTCTTACTAGTGTTCCCGTGGACTTCGACAAGTAGCTTGTACCTCAGCTATGATCTTGATCGGACGTTGTAGATAGTCAGGCTCTTCAGCCTTTTTCATTTGTAGATGTCTGTACTCAGACATGTAATGCTTCCGCTTGTTGCTTGATTGCTCTGAATGTTGGGTTAGGTGACCCATGTTTGTAATAATGCTACGATGGCTCTTTGAGCCTTATCTATATGAGTTGTTGAGTTATGCTGTGATGCCATGTTGTACAACACATACTTGCATGTTATGCGTACGTGTAATGTGTATTGCTATGTGTGGGATCTGACTATCTAGTTGTTTATCCTTAGTAGCCTCTCTTACCGGGAAATGTCTCCTAGTGCTTCCACTGAGCCATGGTAGCGTGCTACTGCTCCGGAACACTTAGGCTGGCCGGCATGTGTCCTTCTTTGTTCCTGTGTCTGTCCCTTTGAGGAAATGTCACGCGATGAATACCGGAGTCCTGTTAGCCCGCTACAGCCCGGTTTACCGGAGTCCTGTTAGCCCAGTTGCTACAGCCCGGATTCACTCGCTGATGACCGACACGTTCGATGCTGGGTCATGTATGCCTGTCCCTATAAGTTAGTGCCACTTTGGGTTCACGACTAGCCATGTCAGCCCGGGTTCTCTGTCATATGGATGCTAGCGACACTATCATATACGTGTGCCAAAAGGCGCAAACGGTCCCGGGCATGGTAAGGCGACACCCGTGGGGAATACCGTGCGTGAGGCCGCAAAGTGATATGAGTTGTTACATGCTAGATCGATGTGACTTAGGATCGGGGTCCTGACAGCCTTGGTATCAGAGCCTGACTGCCTGTAGGATTACCAAGCCAAACTGGTCGAAGTTGAGTCTAGAAATTCTTTAGTTATGTAAGGGAATTGATTGTGGGAAGGAACGTAAGGCTCCTTTTACTCCTTTACCTCATGGCCTTCTGATCTGAGTCGTCCTATCTTTCCTACGGGGTTAAGGAACTAGGCTTTCTCTTCCGTCTATCAGGATCACGTGTTACTACTCCGTAGTCCCATAGGATTGGTTGATCAGAGTCATACCCCAGTTTTGAGTATTTCCGGTGTAGTCTGTTTAGTATGATCTCAGAACCTTGAGTAATGCTGATGAGTATGTTACCACCCCATTTTTAGTAGGATGTCTCATTCTGAGCATTTTACTGCCGTTATGCTGCCGGAATTTCCCTAGGAGTTCGAGAGATACTAATTCCTTGTCCTACATTCTACAGTCTATAGTTGATGCTGACTCCGTCCCTGGTTTCGTTTCTCAGGATGTCATCAAGTTCTATTGTTCGTAGCCAGAACCATGGAGATGGTAGGGATGAGGATCCTCCCGACCCGCCTTCATTGACAGAGTTCATGTTAGAAATGGAGAGGAACAAGCATGAGTCTAACCGTTTGTTGGCACGTATCGAGGAGAACACCGCACATCAGTCCAATAAGTCTGCGACCATTCATGACTTCATTCGCTTGCACCCACCTACCTTTCATCATTCCATCGAGCCACTCGATGCAGATGACTGGCTCCGTAGCATCACTCATAAGCTGCGTTCCGCGAGCGTAGCTGAAGATGACAAGGTCACTTATGCCACATACCACCTGGAAGGTCCTGCTAGTCTTTGGTGGCAGAACTATGAGGCTATGCTTCCAGCTGGCCAGAATCCTACCTGGAGAGATTTCACTGAGGCTTTTCGCGAGCATCACATTCCTGAAGCCCTCATCGATCGCAAGAGAGAAGAGTTCTGTAGTTTCACCCAGAGTAAGATGGCTGTTGATGCTTATAGTAGAGAGTTTGAGAACCTCGCTCGCTATGCCACAGAAGAAGTGTCCACGGACGCCAAGAAGCAGGCTAGGTTTCGGAAGGGTCTCAACCCCAAGTTGCGTCGTGATCTCCACCTGCATCATTGTGATACATTCCAAGCCCTTGCGAACAAAGCCATCAATGCAGAGACAGCTCAGCTCACCTACGAGGAGTCTCGTAAGCACGCCCGTGATTTGGGATCTTCTTCCGGTTCTAGTTCTCAAAAGCGCCGGATTTGGGTTCCAAACTCCGCTCTTCCTTCCGGATATGCACCGAGGCCATCCGATGTGGTGCCTCCCCCAGCTCAGTCATATGTTCCACCCAGGCCTACTGGTAGACCGCTTGTCAGTGCGGGTCCACGTCCAACCTCAGGGACTTGCTTCACATGCGGGAAGCCAGGACACTATGCACGTGACTGCTCTCAGACTAGTTATGCTCCACCCCAGCCCGAGAAGACTGTTGGCTGTGTTAAGCCATCACGCAAGATGATCAGTGTCAAGTCAGCCCCCACTGAACGTGGACGTGTGCATCATGTCTCAGCTAAAGACGCTCATGATGATCCGGATGTTGTTCTTGGTACACTCCTTGTCAATTGTCACCCAACATCAGTTATATTCGATACTGGAGCATCTCACTCCTTCATTTCTGAAGGCTATGCTCGTTTGCACGACATGTCATTTTGTGATATGCCAACTCCGCTTGAAATCCAAACCCCAGGGTCTAGATGGCAGACCACCAGAATTAGCCATGGTAATGAAATCCTTGTTGACAGACTTGTATTCCTTGCATCACTTGTAGCCCTCAAGTCCTCAGATATTAATATCATCTTGGGTATGGACTGGATGACAGCTCATCATGCCAAGATTGATTGTTACACAAGATCTGTTCAGCTTACACACCCATCTGGCAAGATAGTCACTGTCTCCACTAGAGTTGCAAAGCGTCAGCTCTATTCTCTTAATGCCAGCCCTCTTCCAGACCTTGAAGATATCCCGGTAGTCCGTGACTTTCCGGATGTCTTTCCAGAGGAACTGCCAGGTGTTCCACCTGACAGAGATGTAGAGTTCGTCATAGATCTTATCCCAGGAACAGCTCCAATCTCCAGGAGACCTTACAAGATGGCACCCTTAGAACTAGCCGAGCTTAAGAAACAACTTGATGAGTCCTTGAAAAAGGGTTTCATCCGTCCTAGTTCTTCTCCTTGGGCTTGCCCCGTCCTCTTTGTTAAGAAGAAGGATGGTACGGACCGGATGGTTGTAGATTATCGTCCCGTTAATTTGGTCACGATAAAGAACAAGTATCCGCTCCCCAGGATCAACGACCTGTATGATCAGCTCGCTGGATCCTTAGTCTTCTCCAAGATGGATTTGAGGTTAGGATACCACCAAATTAAGATCAGAAACGGGGACATTTCCAAGACAGCTTTTGTCACTCGTTATGGCCAATACGAGTACACCGTCATGTCCTTTGGCCTAACCAACGCCCCAGCCACATTCTCCCGCTTGATGAACTCGATCTTCATGGAGTACTTAGATAAGTTCGTCGTGGTTTACCTCGATGATATTCTTATTTACTCGAAGAACGAGGAAGAGCATGCCGAACATCTTAGACTTGTGTTAGAAAAACTCAGAGAGCACCGCCTTTATGCCAAGTTCTCCAAGTGTGAATTTTGGTTGCCAGAAGTGACCTACCTAGGCCACGTAATTTCTGGTAAGGGCATTGCTGTCAATCCTGAGAGAGTCAAGGCCGTTCTCAATTGGACTCCACCTGAGACCGTTAAACAAGTTAGGAGTTTCCTTGGTCTAGCCAGCTATTGTCGCCGCTTTGTTGAAAATTTCTCCAAAGTAGCCAAACCCATCACGGAACTTCTCAAGAAAGATAAAAAGTTCGAGTGGTCCCCACAGTGTGAGTACAGTTTTCAGGAACTGAAAAGACGCCTGACTTCTGCTCCCATACTTGTGCCACCGGATTTCACAAAGGACTTTGTTATCTATTGTGACGCCTCACGACAGGGACTAGGTTGCATTCTTATGCAGGATCGTCATGTGATTGCCTATGCATCTCGACAGTTGCATCCACATGAGGATAATTATCCTACACATGATCTACAGCTTGCAGCCGTAGTCTATGCACTCAAGACCTAGCGACATTACCTTCTTGGTAAACATTGCGAGATCTACACCGATCACGAGAGTCTCAAGTATATCTTCACCCAACCGGATCTGAACCTTAGGCAAAGACGTTGGTTGGAGTTAATCACAGATTATGATCTAGGGATTACCTACACCCCAGGCAAAGCCAATGTCATGGCTGATGCGCTAAGCCGTAAATCCTATTGCAACAATCTCATGTTGCAGCAAGGCCAACCACTTCTCCATGATGAATTCTGTAAGCTTAATCTTCACATTGCTCCTCACGGATTCCTTTCTACCTTGGTGGCGAAACCTACTCTTGTGGATCATATCATAGAAGCCCAGAAGCATGATACGGGGATTACCCGGATCAAGAGAAACATTGCCAAAGGTGTTGCTGGTAGTTTCTCTGTTGACGATCGAGGTGTTGTTCTCTTTGGGAACCGCCTGGTGGTCCCCAAGAAGCAACATCTTCGACAGTTGATTCTTAAGGAGGCGCATGAATCTCCTCTCATGATTCATCCCGGTAGCACTAAGATGTATCAGGACCTACGCTAGAGGTTCTGGTGGACTAGGATGAAGAGAGAAATCGCCAACTTCGTTGCTAACTGTGATGTATGTCGTCGTGTTAAGGCAGAGCATCAAAGGCCTGCTGGCACCCTTCAGCCTTTAGCTATTCCTGAATGGAAATGGGATAAAGTTGGTATGGACTTCATCACCGGCTTTCCCAGGACCAAGAGAGGGAATAACGCTATCTTCGTAGTCGTTGATCGTCTTTCCAAAGTGGCTCACTTCCTTCCTGTTCGAGAGAGTATCACTACTAGTCAGCTTGCTGACTTATACATTTCTCGAATAGTGTCACTTCATGGTGTTCCACTAGAGATCAATTCAGACCATGGCAGTCTTTTCACTTCTCATTTCTGGGAGAGTTTCCAAACTGCCATGGGAACCCATCTTTCCTTCAATACCGCTTTCCACCCTCAGTCGAGTGGTTAGGTGGAAAGGGTCAACCAAATTCTCGAAGACATGCTTAGAGCTTGCGTTATCTCATTCGGTATGGATTGGGAGAAATGTCTTCCTTTTGCCGAGTTTGCTTATAACAATAGCTATCAATCCAGCCTCAAGAAAGCTCCTTTTGAGGTTCTCTATGGACGAAGATGTCGAACACCTTTGAACTAGTCAAAAACCGGTGAAAGACAATTCTTTGGACCGGACATGATCCAGGAGGCAGAAGAGCAAGTTCGCATCATTCGTGAGAACTTGAAAACAGCCCAGTCTCGTCAAAAGAGTCAGTATGATCGTCATCATAAGGATATGACTTATGAAGTTGGCGAAAAGCTTACCTTCGGGTTACTCCCTTGAAGGGTACCCATCGTTTCGGTATCAAGGGTAAGTTGGCTCCTCGTTACATTGGTCCCTTTCGCATTCTCGCTAAACGAGGAGAGGTTGCCTACCAGCTGGAACTACCCCCACATCTTTCTCGAGTTCATGATGTCTTCCACGTCTCTCAACTCAGGCGTTGCTTCTCGGATCCCATCCGCGGAGTGGACCACGAAACGCTTGATCTCCAAGATAACCTCACATACCGAGAGTACCCGGTTCGCATTCTTGATCAAGCAGAGCGTGTCACTCAACGTCAGAACATCAAGTTTCTCAAGGTTCAGTGGTCTCATCATTCCGAGAGAGAAGCTACTTGGGAGCGAGAAGATCGTCTTCGACTGGAGTACCCCGCTTTCTTTCCGTCAACCCCTGAATCTCGGGACGAGATTCTTTCAAGTGGGGGCGAGTTGTCACATCCCTAGTTCTGGTATGACCTAGACTAGCTAGTCATTTGTGCATCATGTTAAATTCCATTTAAATTTGAAATGGGGATTTGTGAAACCCTCAGAATCATCTCTGAAAATGACCCAAATAAAAATTGTTCCAAAAAGGTCCAAGGAAATGTTCATGTTGCTCTCTGAAAATATTGGTCAGAGGTAAAATTCAAACAAATATTTTAGGAGCTCATGGATATTTAATTTTGGCCATTTGGATTAATACGATAATTATTTACTTTGGATATATATTGTTATATATATATATAATATGGTCCAAAAACTATGCCATTTATTAAGGAGCTCTGGAATAATATAGTTAGCTCCTGCAAAAATTGGCATAAGGTAATAAAATGATTTAGTATTTTAATTAAATCAAAACATATGTCAGAAAAATAGAAAAGAAATAAAAGAGGGAGACTTACCTGCGGCTCAGCTCCTGTGCGGCCTGGCCGGCCCAGCTGGCTAGCCCGGCCCAGCCGCCTCCTCCTCTGTCGTCTTCTCCCCCTCGCCCAAGCAGGTGCGTGCCCGCGCCACAGCCGGCCGCGGCCACGCGTCCGGCCACCTCCTGCTTCGTCCTCCTCGTCGCCCCGGACGCCCTGGAACGACGCCACGCGCCGCCCCGCACCTCTCTCCCTCTCTCTCATTCCTCCCCTTCCCCTGGTCTCTCTCCCATGCGACCGCCCAAACGCGCCGTCGCTGCCGCACGCCATTGCCGCGGCCACCACCTCCCCCTCTCCCTCTCTTCGAGTCCGGTAGCTCCGCCACGTCGTCCACCACCTCTCCGTCAAGCCGTGCCTCGCCGGACGCCCCGTGGAGCCGTCGCCGTCGCCTTCTTCACCTTCGGCCGCCGTCGATCCCCATCGCCGCCCCGCCGTCTCTAGTGCGTCCCCGAGCCCGCTTCGACGCCCGCTGCAACCGCGGTGAGCTCCGCCACCATTCCCCTCTCTCCGTTTAGCTGCCCGCACGCCGTAGCCCTCCTCCCCACCACGGCCGAAGCCTCTCGCCGCCGTCCATGTCGCCGTCGTCGTCTCGGCCCGTCTCCGCCCAAACCGAGCACCCCATCGTGCTCTCGGTGCCACGAGGGTGCCGCCGAGCCCCTCAGGTGGCCTCCCCGTGCCCCGCAGCCCGTTTCCGCTCGAAGCTGAACTCCGGCCGCCGCCCCGAGCTTCGCCCAGGCGAGCTCCGGCGTCCCCGCGGCTTCCCGTCTGCTCCCCTGGATGCGGACGAGACCGCGCTACGCCCCGGTGCTCTCACACACCGTCCCCGTGGCCTGTGGCGCGGACTCCGCCGCGTCCAGAGGTCGCCGGCAGCGAGCCCCGTCGCCTGAGCCCCGCCATGTGGGCCCGACCCGTCAGGTGATTAGCTTAGTGCTAATCACCGCTTAGTTAACCCCCTGACACTGACAGTGGGCCCAAGCGCCACTAATCTAAGTTAGATTAGAATTAACCCCCTTGTTAACTAACTGTGACACTGACGTGTGGACCCCACATGTCAGGTTTGACCCTGGTCAGCCGGTTGACCTGCTGACCTCGTGCTGACGTCATGCGGGCGCAATAATATATTTTCTGGAATTAAAATAATTCAGGAAATTCCAGAAAATGTTTTAAACTTCAAAAATTCATATCAATTCAACCGTAGCTCAGATTGAAATAATTTATATATGAAAAATTATCAGAAAAATGTAATCTATCCATCTGTACTAGTTTCATGCATGACAAACCAACTTATACATGTTGTATAAGTGAAACACTATAATGGCTTATATAAAGAGCTTATTTTGGAGATGCATTTGAACCTTTGGTTCAAATGGACTTCATCCAAATATAATGCTAGCTGCATTAGCACAATCAGCATCACATCTTCATGCCATGTTCATGCATCACTGTGTTGCATATGCTTGTGTTTTGATTGTTGGCACCGTTCCTTCTCGATAGGTCCTGCTCCGGAGACGTTCCAAAGTACCTGTCTGTGAAGCAGTGCCTCCCTTGTTGATTTACCAGGCAAGCAAACCCCCTTGTTCATTCCGATACAATCCTACTCTCTCGCTCCTGCTCTCAGTTATTGCATTAGGACAACAACGATTCATCTGCTACTTTGTGCTGCGGTAGTTGAACCCATTCCTCTGCATGACCTGTCATTGCCACAGTAAATAGTTGAAACCCACTAGCATGTGTAGGAGTTGATTGAAGCCATTGTTGTGTTCCTACCATGCTATGCCTGCTATTGCTTAGAGTTGTGTCAAGTCTGATTCATTGGGAATGAGTTGGAGTGTTATGATATGTTCTGATGCTGAGAGTGAAGTGTGTGAACACGATTTGGTAAAGGTAGCGGTGAGAGGCCATGTAGGAGTACATGGTGGGTTGTCTCACTGGAACCGTCCTTAAGCACTGAGTTCTATGTATGTTGTCCAATGACTCGATACTACCACACATTGGGTTCCGGTAACTCGACCCTTCTCGACTTATTAACCAACTTGGTCTCTGTCCAGAAGTCGCAACTAGTTTCTGGTGTTTGTAGGTAGTGCTATTTTTCTACCAAGTGGCACCCGGCAGGGTGGGCTTGGGACAGACTAGGCACACGTGGCCTGGTGTACCGAGTGGCACCCGGATGGTGGGCTTGGGAACCCTGCACACATCGTTTGGGGCCGTGAGCGAAACCCCAGCCGGATCTCCTTCCGGATGGAACCCGAATAGGCGATAAACCTGGACTAGAGTCTTGTGTGGTTAGTCAGGTCGTGGCCGACACCCTCGCCAGGCTTCCGCTTGAAGGTTGCCGAGATACATGACGTGTACATGGCGGTAAGTGGCGAGAGCGTGTGTGAAGAAGTACACCCCTGCAGGGTTAACATGATCTATTCGAATAGCCGGGTCCGCGGTTATGGACTTCTTGGATGCTTACATGGTACATAGACAACTTGAAGTGGATACTCTAAAAAGCTCAAGACAAGTGTGAGTGCTATGGATGGCGTTCTCGTAGGGAGACGGGGATGAATCCTTAGTAGTGTATTGTGTGGTGATTAGTGGACTCGTGTGCGCCATATCACCTCAAAGAAGTTCTGGTAGTCGTAGAACAGGTTAGCCACAGAGTCAAAGCTGGCTTGCTGCAACTAAACCCCACATTACCTTCTTGATACACATGCATGTATGATAGGATTTGATGTAAGTCTTGCTGAGTACCTTTGTACTCATGTTGCTTTATTTATGTTTTTGCAGCGGAGACTTCGGTCTTACTAGTGTTCCCGTGGACTTCGACAAGTAGGTTGTACCTCAGCTACGATCTTGATCAGACGTTGTAGATAGTCAGGCTCTTCAGCCTTTTTCATTTGTAGATGTCTGTACTCAGACATGTAATGCTTCCGCTTGTTGCTTGATTGCTCTGAATGTTGGGTTAGGTGACCCCTGTTTGTAATAATGCTATGATGGCTCTTTGAGCCTTATCTATATGAGTTGTTGAGTTATGCTGTGATGCCATGTTGTACAACACATACTTGCATGTTATGCGTACGTGTAATGTGTATTGCTATGTGTGGGATCTGACTATCTAGTTGTTTATCCTTAGTAGCCTCTCTTACCAGGAAATGTCTCCTAGTGCTTCCACTGAGCCATGGTAGCGTGCTACTGCTCCGGAACACTTAGGCTGGCCGGCATGTGTCCTTCTTCGTTCCTGTGTCTGTCCCTTCGAGGAAATGTCATGCGATGAATACCGGAGTCCTGTTAGCCCGCTACAGCCCGGTTTACCGGAGTCCTGTTAGCCCAGTTGCTACAGCCCGGATTCACTTGCTGATGACCGACACGTTCGATGCTGGGTCATGTATGCCTGTCCCTGTAGGTTAGTGCCACTTTGGGTTCACGACTAGCCATGTCAGCCCGGGTTCTCTGTCATATGGATGCTAGCGACACTATCATATACGTGTGCCAAAAGGCGCAAACGGTCCCGGGCATGGTAAGGCGACACCCGTGGGGAATACCGTGCGTGAGGCCGCAAAGTGATATGAGGTGTTACATGCTAGATCGATGTGACTTAGGATCGGGGTCCTGACAATTGTCCTAGTGAGGAAAGGATGATGAAGACTATGATTCCCCCACAAGTCGGGATGAGACTTCGGAGTTTACAAAAGAAAAAAAGAAAGAAGAAAAAGAAAAAAAGAGAAAGGCCAAAAAAAGGCCAAAGAAAAAAAAGAAAAAGAAAAAAGAAAATGAGAGAAAAAGAAAGAAGGGACAATGCTACTATCTCTTTTTCCACACTTGTGCTTCAAAGTAGCACCATGATCTTCATGATAAAGAGTCTCATATGTTGTCACTTCCATATACTAGTGGGAATTTTTCATTGTAGAACTTGGCTTGTATATTCCAATGATGGGCTTCCTCAAATTGCCCTAGGTCTTCGTGAGCAAGCGAGTTGGATGCACACCCACTTAGTTTCTTCTGTTGAGCTTTCATATATTTATAGCTCTAGTGCATCCGTTGCATGGCAATCCCTACTCACTCACATTGATATCTATTAATGGGCATCTCCATAGCCCGTTGATACGCCTAGTTGATGTGAGACTATCTTCTCCTTTTTGTCTTCTCCACAACCACCATTCTATTCCACATATAGTGCTATGTCCATGGCTCACGCTCATGTATTGCGTGAAAGTTGAAAGAGTTTGAGATTATTAAAGTATGAAACAATTGCTTAGCTTGTCATCGGGGTTGTGCATGATTAAATACTTTGCATGATGAAGATAGAGCAATAGCCAGACTATATGATTTTGTAGGGATAACTTTCTTTGGCCATGTTATTTTCAGAAGACATGATTACTTTGATTAGTATGCTTGAAGTACCCCCATTTTCATGTTAATATGAACTTTTATTTTGTATCATTTGGATCTGAACATTCGTGCCACAATAAAGAAAATTACATTTAGAATTATGCTAGGTAGCATTCCACATCAAAAATTCTCTTTTTATCATTTACCTACTCGAGCACGAGCAGGAATTAAGCTTGGGGATGCTTGATACGTCTCCAATGTATCTATAATTTTTGCTTGTTCCATGCTATTATATTACCCCTTTTGGATGTTTATGGGCTTTATTTTACACATCTATATCATTTTTGGGACTAACCTACTAACCAGAGGCCCACCCGTATTGCTGTTTTTTTTCCTATTTCAGTATTTCGAAGAAAAGGAATATCAAACGGAGTCCAAACGGAATGAAACCTTCGGGGGCGCGATTTTTAGAACGAACGTGATCCAGAGGACTTGGACTGCAAGTCAAGAAGCAGCCGAGGCTCCCATGAGATAGGAGGGCGCCCCCCCCCCCACATAGGGCGTGCCCCCTGTCTCGTGGGCCCCTCAGGCAGCCACCGACGTACTTCTTCCTCCTATATAAGCCTACGTACCCCAAAAACATCCAGAGAGCAGATGAAACACAATTTCCACCACTGTAATCTTCTGTATCCGCAAGATCCCATCTTCGAGCCTTCGCCGGTGTTCTGCCGGAGGGGGAATCGACCACGGAGGGCTTCTACATCAACATCCTTTACCTTCCGATAAGTTGTGAGTAGTTTACCACAGACCTACGGGTCCATAGTTATTAGCTAGATGGCTTCTTCTCTCTTTTTTGGATCTCAATACAATGTTCTCCCCCTCTCTTGTGGAGATCTCTTCGATGTAAACTCTTTTTGCGGTGTGTTTCTCGAGATCTGATGAATTGTGGGCTTATGATCAAGTTTATCTATGAATAATATTTGAATCTTCTCTGAATTCTTTTATGTATGATTGAGTTATCTTTGCAAGTCTCTTCGAATTATCAGTTTGGTTTGACCTACTAGATTGATCTTTCTTGCCATGGGAGAAGTGCTTAGCTTTGGGTTCAATCTTGTGGTGTCTTTACCCAGTGACAGAAAGGGTTGCAAGGCACGTATTCTATTGTTGCCATCGAGGATAACAAAATGGGCTTTGTATCATATTGCTTGAGTTTATCCCTCTACGTCATGTCATCTTGCTTAATGCGTTACTCTGTTCTTATGAACTTAATACTCTAGATGCAAGCAGGAGTCGGTCGATGTGTGGAGTAATAGTAGTAGATGCAGGCAGGAGTCGGTCTACTTGTCACAGACGTGATGCCTATATACATGATCATGCCTAGATAATCTCATAACTATTCACTTTTCTATCAATTGCTCGACAGTAATTTGTTCACCCACCGTAATACTTATGCTATCTTGTGAGAAGCCACTAGTGAAACCTATGGCCCCCGGGTCTATCTCTTATCATATTTGCTTCCAATCTACTTTTATTTGCATCTTTACTTTTTGCATCTATATTATAAAATACCAAAAATATATTTATCTTATCATACTATCTTTCTTAGATCTCACTTTCGTAGGTGGCCATGAAGGGGTTGACAACCCCTTTATTGCGTTGGTTGTGAGTTCTTTGTTTGTTTGTGTAGGTGCGTGGGACTTTTGAGGAGCCTCCTACTGGATTGATACCTTGGTTCTCAAAAACTGAGGGAAATACTTATGCTACTATTGCTGCATCACCCTCTCCCCTTCAAGGAAAACCAACGCAAGCTCAAGACCTAGCACGTGTTCTGCCGGTTGCCGAACTGCGTCGGACCATTCTTATCGCCCCCCGTGGGAGCCGAATGCTCCGGGCTTAGGGCGGCCGAAGCACTAGCTTCTGGCCTCAGCAAATCCGGACTTGTCCATGACGACACCTCGGGGTCGCCCGCCCCATGGGGCGGAGAGGGTGGTGGGGTTTCACTCTCCATCATCTCCGGAAGGAGATCCCCCGAAGACGAACTCTGTCAAGAAGAGCTTCTAGCCGGACTGCAAAGAATGGATCCTGGTTACTATTCTCGGAGGAGGAAGCACTAGCTTTGCATTTACGATTGACTTACAGCTCGGCTGAGGGCTGCCCCGTTTGCGCGCATGGCGCGGTGAAGACGCCCTTCGGGCAGGGCCCCTTGGTGAAGTTTTCTTCCCTTCTCTGGGCACCTCCATCTCCAAGTCTTCGGAGGCGGCCCTGTTCTTCCTGCGAGGGGAAGAGACCTTAGATTACCCTCCCCGACTATCCTCCTTTGGGGAGGTAGCAATTCCCCCGGTTTGGATGTGCAATGTGTGAAGTTCTGCTTCTCTGTTCTTCCCTTCGTCTTTCCCAGAGGGCACTTTACTTAGTACACGACCAAGCATCTTGGCTATGGCAGGACTAGGCGAGCATTCGGGAAGTGGCGCCGGACACCTGATTCTCTCTGCCTTGCTGAGCCATTCCTAGCCACAGAGGATTCTCAGAGTAATGTTATGATAAATATAAACGAAGTGTTCGGTTTTTGGGTTACTTACTTGGGTATCTGGGCAGTTGCAGCTCAGGCCCGCATCCTCGGTGGTGTCCGGACACTTTACTTGTGGTCCGAAGAATAACTTACACATCCCTTCGAGCGTCATGTCGAAGAAGTGTAAAATAGTCCGCGGACATTCCGGATTGAACTCCCACATCCGGAGAGGCCGGAGTTTGCACGGCAACATCCGTCGGACTAGCATTACCTAAATTATGCTGACAAGGCTAATGTCCCTCTCAAGAAGCTCCTGGATGCGGCTCTACAATGTTGTTACATCATTAGCAGGCCCCCAATCCCGTCCTACATTGTCCCATGACGCCAGTTGAGGCGGAGGGCCCGAACGGAAGTCAGGGGCAGCCACCCACTTTGTGACGTAAAACCAACTCCGCTGCCATAGATTGGACACCTCTGGGAAGGAGCCCTCTGGCCATGGGGCATCGGTGTTCCTGCTTATTACAGCACCTCCGCACTTCGCGTGTCTCCCCTCAATCATCTTCGAGTTCACATTGAAGGTCTTGAGCCATAAGCCGAAGTGCGGGGTGACGTGGAGAAAAGCTTCGCACACAACGATGAACGACGAGATGTTAAGGATGGCGTCCGGAGCTAGATCATGAAAATCTAGCCCGTAATAGAACATGAGCCCTCTCACAAAGGGATCAAGGGTGAAGCCTAAGCCACGGAGGAAGTGAGGAACAAATACGACGCTCTCGTTGGGCTCGAGAGTGCTTGATGTCGGTGTTCCTGCTCTATGGGCAGGAAGCATGTGCTTGATGTCGACGGTCAGATATCTGACCTCCGTAAGCTTTGCGATGTCCTCCTCTGTGACCGAGGAGGCCATTCACCGACCTTGAAGGTTGGATCCGGACCTGATTGAAGATCTGAAGTGCTTGAGCTTGGGCTTCGGGTGTTAGAACTCGAGATGCGAAAAGGCGCAAGCGTGATAGAAAAGAGGGATAGGCCTCGGCCCCTTTATAAAGAGGGTGAATATCAAGCGTCCTAAGCGTAACCGTTTGGGACTTACCTAAAAACACGGAGTCATACCTACAGGCATCATGGGGTTGCACGCGCCCATATAAATGGCGGATCCCATGATAAGAGGAACACGATCTCTGCTTTGGCAGGGCGTGCCATTAAAACCTCCTCGCAACGTGTGTCGAGGCAGGCCAAGGAAACCGGTTCGTATTGGACAGGCCACGGTGTAAGGGCTCCCCATAAGAAAAATTATCAGCAGATCAGATTTATGAAGTGTTATGCTCTCTACGGTGGTGTGTGGAAATTATCTCGCAAAGCTAGAAACAATCCTCAATCTGCGTTGGAGTACTCGGAGATGGAACCCGCCTTGCAATGCCGAAGACAAACTGCGCGTCGGACTCATCGTCATTGAAGCCTGGTTCAAGGGCTACTGAGGGTTCCTGGATTAGGGGGTATCCGGATAGCCAGACTATATACTTTGGCCGGACTGTTAGACCGTGAAGATACAAGACTCAAGACTTCGTCCCGTGTCCAGATGGGACTCTCTTTGCCTGGAAGACAAGCTTGGCGATCCGGATATTAGATTTCCTTCTTTGTAACCGACTTTGTGTAAACCCTAGCCCCCTCCGGTGTCTATATAAACCGGAGGGTTTAGTCCTTAGAGACACAATCATAATCATCATAGGCTAGCTTCTAGGGTTTAGCCTCTACGATCTCGTGGTAGATCAACTCTTGTAATACTCATATCATCAAGATCAATCTAGCAGGAAGTAGGGTTTTACCTCCATCGAGAGGGCCTGAACCTGGGTAAAACATCATGTCCCTTGCCTCCTATTACCATTAGCCTGAGATGCACAGATCGGGACCCCCTACCCGAGATCTGCCGGTTTTGACACCGACAATCGGCCTGAGTTGGATGATATCCTCCATGATATGGACCAGCAGGTGCACCATAATGTCGAAGAATGCGGGTGGGAAGTACATCTCAAGCTCGCATAGTATCACCACGATCTCTTCCTGTAGCCTTCTGAGTTGCCTCACGCCAACCGACTTCCGAGAGATGACGTCGAAAAAGTTGCATAGGCCAAATAGCGTTTCACGGACGTGTGCGTCTATGATTCCACGAATTGCAACTGGAAGTACCTACGTCATCAGCACGTGATAGTCGTGAGACTTCATCCTGCTGAACTTCTACTTCGCTGAGTCTAGGTATCTGCTTATCTTCCCCGCGTAACCATAAGGAAGTTTTACTCCTACGAGGCAGGTGAAAAACTGATCGATCTCCTCCTGACATAGAGTGAAGCACACGGGAGGGAAGTCATTTCCGGTCTTCTTGGCCTTTTTGCCTTTGCAACGACTTTCCGTGTCCTACTTCGCCTCATCATCATCATCATTAGCGTGAAGCTCCTCCCTGATGCCCATTGATTTCAAGTCTGCCCTTGCTTTCGGCCCATCTTTGGTCCTCTCTGGCATGTTGAGCAGGGTACCAAGCAGACTCTCGCACACGTTCTTCATGATATGCATGACATCAAGGCTGTGAGGCACACGGTGGATCTTCCTGTACGGCAAGTCCCAGAAAATAGACCTCATTTTCCATACCTTCAGCAGCGGCACTGGCACCTTTCGCTTCTTTCCCGGCTCTGGCGCCTTTTTCTTCTTTCCGGGCAGTGGGCAATCTTTCCAATTTTTCAACAGCTCGTCTATTTCCTCGCCACTCCTCGTACGTCGGCTTCTTCGGGGTTCGGTTTCACCATCGAACAGATCCTTGCGTTTCCTCCATGAGTCATCGTCGCGAAGCCACCTTCGATGTCCCATGAACATGGTTTTCGAAGACTCGGGATCTCTATCTAGCTGGCGATACATTGTGTCATCCATGCACCTGACGCATCCAGAAAATCCATGGACCACCTGCCCCGCGACATATTTGTAACCGAGATAGTCCTGCACCGTCATGAGCAGTGCGGCTCTCATAGGGAAATATTCTTTCTCTGCGGTGTCCCACGTATTGGCTGGCATTTTCCACAGCGTGTCTAGCTCCTCTTTCAGCAGCCCCAGATACAGATTGATGTCGTTCCCTAGATGTTTTGGCCCTTCAATTAGTATACTCATGTGAATGTACTTCCTCTCATGCACAACCAGGGGGAAGGTTGTACATCCACACAAACATAGGCCAGGTGCTATGTGTGCTTCTCTGGCTGCCAAACAGATTGACTCCATCGATGCTCACGCCCAGCATGATGTTCCTTGGATCGTTCACAAATTCTAGGTGTTCGAAGTTCAACGGACGCATCCTTAGGGTGACTCAGCATCTTGTCTTTTTTATTTATCTCCGGATCATTTGCGTCATCTTCTCGCTTCTTCTCCTCCCTATCCGCATGCCAATGCAGGAGCTTTGCTATGTTAGGGTCCACGAAATACCGCCGCGGACGAGGAGTGATCGGAAAGTACCACACCACTTTTCGAGGAGCTTTCTTCCTCTTCTTGTATCGAGTGACGCCGCACACCGGACATATGGTAGACTCCGCGTGCTCGTCCCGATAAATGATGCAATTGTTCATGCACACATGATATTTCACGTGCGGTAAATCCAGAGGACACACGATTTTCTTTGCCTCCTCGAAACTGGTCGGGCACTTGTTCCCCTTGGGAAGACGTTCGTGCCAGAATGACATGTTCTCGTCAAAGCATGCGCCGGTCATTTTGTGTTTTACCTTCATCTCCAAAGCCATGAGCGTTACTTTCAGGCGGGTATCCTCGGGCCTGCATCCTTCATACAATGGAGTAACCGCGTCTATCTCTAGTGGATCCAGCTTGGCTTTCTCTCGGGCGGCAGCCCTTGCGTTATCCGTCTGCTTGAGAAGCAACTCTTAAATATGAGGGTCATGCACCCAGCCCATCGATGGTCCATCGTCGTCTGCTCCAGCATCTTCATCTTCATGATCATGCCCTTCATCTGCTCCGGCATCTTCCTCATCATCATGTCCGACATCTTCTACATGATCAATGTGTATTGCATCTACTTCGTGAACTTGTCCTGGAGATTCTTCATCTTCTCGCCCGCCCTCGCCGCGGTTGTATTGCTGCCCTTCCTCATTTCTTGCCCGGCCCCCATGGACGACTTCATAATCATCTTCATCACCTTGCCACCGATAGCCATCCATGAAACCATGCAAGAGCAGGTGAGCCCGCACCTGTACGGAATCTGGGTCCATAAGGCTCCTCGCTTGCATCTTCGACACGGACATCTTATCTCCGTCTCGTTCTTTTGAAGCATCTCGGCCTTCACGGAGCTCAAAAACCTATTCACGATGCCTTCGGCCATCGTGCGGACCATGGTCGCCTGCGGGGTAGAGCAAAACGATATTTTAGTACCAAGAAAAAATTTGGCATGACTTTGCCTAAAAATAGGACCAAAAATAATGCATAGTGCCAAATTCTCGCCGAAACAAAAATGAATCAACATTCCGGAAAAATATTGGCAACTATCGCATTTCAAATACCGGTACCTGCAAACACAAACATATATGCAACACCACAAACATACATAGATCTAGCTAGGCCATAAAAAGTGCATGTGCACGTTGTTGGAGGGAGAAAAAAAGTAGATCTACAACATAAAGAAAGCTTTCCCCTTACTTACCTATCAAAAAAAAGGTAATTTAACCACTTAATTTGGATGAATCTATGGTGCAAATGAGGTGAGGAGGAGGACGCAGCCGAGACAAGCTTGGACGAGGAGGTGGAGAGAATGAAGTGGGGAAAGTGAGTGTGGTAGGTGGTTGTCCAAAATATCTAGCTGGTCCCAGGTTACTAATGACGCACCACCTACAAATGCACCATTAGTAACCCTGGTTACTAATGGCGCACCAGCTGGTGGTGCGCCATTAGTAGTTTTGCAAAAAATGTTACTAGTGGCGCACGAGGTGAGTGGTGCGCCATTACTAGTTTGAAGTAGTAATGGCGCACTGTGCCCTGGTACGCCATTAGTATTTTTGGAAAAAATAAGAAAAAGTTTGTTAGTAGTGGTGGACCAACACATGGTGCGCCACTGCTATATAGTAGTGGCGCACCACATGTCTGGTGTGCCATTAGTGTCCATCACACTAATGGCGCACCAACACATGGTGCGCCACTGCTATATAGTAGTGGCGCACCACATGTCTGGTGCGCCATTAATGTCCATATTATCTATAGCCCTTTTCCTAGTAGTGGGGGTTGTGAGAAGAGCGGGTCTAAGAGCCAGCACAAAGGTTGTTTACCCAGGTTCGGGCCGCGGGGATTGCGTAATACCCTAGTCCTGCTTTGGTGTGTATTTCGGTGTTCTTGAGCTAGCTATCGTGCGTGGCTTGCTCAAAAGAGCCGAATCCCCCTGTAGTACGCCTCAGGCCTCCTTTTATAGTTGAAGGAGGCGCCACAGTGGCACACAGGAGGTGGAAAGGATACAGTAGCTATGCTTATCGCCCGTCATTATAGGACAAGGCGCATTAAATGTGCCCCTTAGGTGTCCCCTTGCTTTGTTGTCGCGTCGCCTTGCTTCGACACGTGTCTAGGCCAGTGAGGCGGGCAGCGCCATGTAGGCTGGCAGGCTGCTGAGCTGGCGCGGTGGCAGCATGTTCACGAAGATCTGCATGCCACCACGCAGGTGCTTGCTGAGCTGGTCTCGGGGTCGTATGTCGCCACGCAGGTGCTCGCTTGGCTGGCTGGGCTGGCAGCTGCATGGGAACGATGGTGGAGCCTTGGCGGGCGCGGGCCTGGCCACGACCCCGCTGATGTCCTCAGCAAGGGTCTTGCCGGGGCCCCGGCAAGGGTCTTGCCACAACATTGTGGTCGTCCCTGGCAAGGATCTTGCCTGAGGCCTTGTGGGTTTCTCGGCAGGGATTGTGTCGAGGATCGCCATCTTCTGGTCCTCCTCTGACCTTGTGTGTTAATGGTCTTCACAAATATCTGCATGCCACCATGAAGGTGCCTCCAGAGCCCTGGTTCCAATGTGGTTGATGGTGTTGGAAACCTCGGGCTCAAGGGTGGCGCGCTCCGCTGGTGTTGGGCAAGTGGCCCCATCAAGGCTCTTGCCAGGGCTTCAGAGGCCGCCCCAGCAAGGGTCTTGCCGGGGGAGTCCACCTCGCCCTCTTGCTCTCTCGTGTCTCTGTCTTGGTGTTGCTTTGATCGTCTTGTGGCTTCGACCTCCCTCCTCTGCCCTGCTAAGTACGTCCGCGGGCACGACTCTGACTGCCCATGCACAGGTAAAGGGGTGCAAAGTAGAGCCCCTACTTCTGTACACTGATAGGAGCCCTAGGGCCTGGGCCACACAAAAGCGCGACGCATTGTTGGGCTAGGCCCAGAACAGTGCGCGGGCAGACGGGGCCAATTTTTATCAGAGTAACTCCTTCATCCACTGCGCTTCCCCACAACTCGTGTTTAATGCACGACGTCGAGGGTTGTGTGTGACGTGGGGGGCATGCGTGGGGCGCCTGCTGCACGCAGGCGTCACGTCGTAGTAAATGGTAAAGAGGCGGCCCGCGCCTTCCCCATAAAAAGGAATAATCATGGGCACGCTGCTCATTTACCCTCTGTGATTTCTTTAATCTCGGCACCGCTGTCCCCATCTTCTTCCTCCTCGACCTCGCCTCTGCTTGTCGCTGCTGCACCCCCATTGCTTTCGATCCCTTGCCTTCTCTCAGCCGCCATGCCGCCCAAGACTGGCAAGGGCAAGGGGGCGGCCAAGGATGTCGTGGAGAAAGAGGCGCTGAAGAACGAGGCGGCAGTGCGGCAGGCGCGGTTCGCCTACTTCTCCCCATCATCGGTCGACGTATTCCACCTCAAGGACTTCTTCAGGCCTCTGTGGGTGGCGGAGATGACGGGCACCCTACCACGCGCGTCATCCCAACCGACTGCATCAAGGCCGGCCCGAATCGGTACCCCTTCTTCGTCGATTTATTCTCCTGCGGATCTTCCTCCCTTTCTCTGATTTCTTCAACAACGTTATGCGCACATTCGGTCTCCGCCTTCTAGACCTCACACTGAACGTCGTGGCGTGCATGGCGATCTTTGCCCATCTATGTGAGGGCTTCGTCGGGATGCTTCCCAGCACGGCGCTCTTCTGCCACTACTTCTCCCCCCGCCTCCAGCTAGGGGGCGCCCTCTCCGGAAGCATCTCCTGGATCCCGAGAGTCCAAGGGATAGGCACGTATCCGAAGGGTGCCCACAGGGAGAGGTGGGAGGAGTGGCAGGGTCGATGGTGTTGGATCGACGAGAAGAACCCGCCGAAGTTCTGCCGGGTGCGTCAGAGTCCGCCGACCCGTGGCGAGAACTGGAGCGACGTCGACGCCGACGACGAGAAGCTTTCGATTGCCACCACCAGGATACATCACCTCACCACGGCCGAGCTCACCCTGGAGATGATTGGGGCGGACTTCATCTGCTGCAGAATCCCCCCGCTGCACAACAAGGGGCGGCTGGTCTGGGATTTCAGGAACGCGGCCGACATCATGAGGCTCCGCCCTGGCCTGAAGAATAACTTCACGGTGCTGGGACACGCCCATTTCTGCCAGAGGCTCCTCCAGCTTGACGTGTTCGCCGACGGGAGGGTGGAGAGGACTGGCAGGGCCGTGAAGGCCGGCAAGGTCATCAAGGGGCCCCTGTTTGGGTTGCCGCTGGGCGTGTTCCCGCTCAGCAACAACACGTGCCAGACCGCCATTCTTGAGATGATGCCAGTCTTTAATGCGCACCGCCTCGACCCGTCTTGGGTCAAGCCCCCGGCACATGAGGTGCAGGGATTCTTCGACAACTTGTTGGAGGGCTACGACCACGACGAGCCACTGCTCGTCGAAGACACCACCCAGGCGAAGATCGACTACAGTGCCGCTAGGGCGGCGGAGGCGTAGCTTGCCATGGAGGGTGGCAGCGCTAGCGACATGGAGGATGAGGATGGCGCGGCCGCAGAGGAGAGGGAGCTTGCCCAGTGGGCGGGGGCTCCTGGGGAGGCCAGCGGCGCCAACATCAGGGTCCCCCTTGTTGAGGAGGTGGTCGAGGAGTCGACCGAGGAGGAGGCCGAGGTCAACATCCCTCCGGCAACGGGGAGAGGACACGTCCTATGGTGGGCCAGCTTTGGCGAGCCGGTCCGGCCCAAGAGGGCCGAACCGCGGCAAGGCCTAGGGGGAGTCTGTGCGCCAGACAAGGGCCGCGAAGGTGAAAAAGACGGTGAAGACCACGGTGGCGAAGAAGAAGGCGACCGCCTCTTCTTCGTCCAAGCATTCCCGGACTCCGTCCCCGTCCCCTCCTCTTGCAGACGTCGACCCAGAAGTCCTCTTTGATTTTGGGTCTCTCAGCACGCGGAGGAAAAGGAAGGCAGCGACAAAGGAGGCGGGAGTAAGTGCCCACCCTTCTTCACCTCCACTCTTTCAGACTACGCTATGTTTCATGACTTGCTTTCATCTCCGCAGGGACAGGGAGACGCTGGCCTAGAGGGTGGCTAAGAGGGCCAGGGCGTCGGCGGGCGACCAGCCCCCAGCGGGCGCTTCGCACATGCCGGTGGTGGAGATCAGCTTGGACAACAGCCCCCGGCGCAGCCCCGAGCTCAGCCCCCAGCGTGCGTCCAGCACTTACTCCTCATCAACGTGCACCGGGGTACGATCTTTTGGCACTGACGTAGTCGTGGCTGTAGAAGGAGGACGGCAGCAGGAGGAGCCACCGAGGGCCACCCCCAACAACACACCCCCATCGACCACACCTCCCCGAGGGGTGTCCCCGGCAAGGGCACCGAGCACCGAGCCCATGCGCATGGAGGAGGAGGAGGACTTGGACACTGGCGGCTCCATCCCGACAATAGATGTTGGCGGGGAGGGGGCCACTTCTTCTCAGCCCGGCATGGGTAAGTCACCTGCTTTCTGTTCCTGCTTTTCCTTCTTTCTTTTTCGAACCTTGATCTTAGCCTTGCCTCATTCTCCTTTCTGGCATCCAGATCCTCTCTTGGCGGACCAGGAGGACCTCGACACCATCATCACGGAGGTTGCGAAGGACACCAAGGCCAAGGCCGACAAGACCGCTGCTAGGAACGCTGCCAAGGGGTCTACCGGAGAGAGCGGCAAGGGTGCTTCCGAGGAGGCCGGCAAGGGGCCTGCCGAAGAGGCCGGCAAGGCTGCTACCGAGGAAGAGGTGGTTGACGATCAACCCTCCCCCTCTGCTGCCTCTGGCTCGAGCAGGTACTTGAAGGTGGGCGACGACTTGTCTGTCCACCTTCCAGGGACGGTGGGCACCAGGGTGCCAGCCGAGGGGGAGGTGTTTGATGATGAGGTGCTCGCCGCTGCCGGGCTCGAGGTTGTCGACGAATCGAGCGCCGGTGGTGGCGGCACCCAGGAGGAGGCTCTCCACCGCGCCCGACTGGACAAGGCGAAGTCCAGGGAAGTGGCGGCGGGCAAGGTGGAGGCGAATCTCGAAGAGCGCATCACCGAGGCGGAGGCCTGGTTCCGCCAGGCCCATGAAGAGCTGAAGGCCGCCCAAGGCCAGCTGGCCGAGCGCAAGCAGGAGGTCCTTTTGAAGCAGGCCAACATCAAGAAGGCCCAGGAGGCGGCGAGGGAAGAGGCTACCAAGGCCGAGGCCACCCGGTCCCAGTGCCAGGCCGAGCTGAACTCCCAGGAGGAGGACCTCATCGCTCGTGAGGCGGCGCTCGCCAACACACTCCGCGGCAAGGACGAGGAGGTTGAGAAACTCGTCGTGCAGCGGACCCGAGAGCTGGAGCAGAAGCACAAAGAAGCACTTGATGCTCAAGCTCTGACCCACGGCGACAAGGTGAAGGATCTGGATGCGGAGTGGGATGGCCTGAAGAACAGGGCCTAGCAGCTGGCGAAGGAGAAGGACACGGTCAGTTGCGCCTTCACGGATGCGCAGGCTGCAGTCTTCAACAAGGCCGAGCTGCTCACTCGCTCCAACCACTCCATCAAGGACCTGAAGCTGAAGCTGGAGGGTTTTGAGGGGACGCTTTCGGAGGTCAAGGCCCAGGAGGAGACCCTGACTAAGAACCTGGAGACAGAGAGGCAGCTGCGGAAGAACGACACCACCAACCACGAGGATTTCGTGAAGGGCGAGAACCTCTGGCTCAGCCGCCTCGCCGACGTCGCCAACAGGATCACCGAGAAACTGGCTGCTATGGGGATGTCGAATGTGAGGTACACCCCAGAGCCAAACGTGAGCCCCAACGCCAAGCTGACCCTATTCTTCGAGGGCGTTCTTGGAGCCCTGGAGCAGTTTCGCTCTAATAGAGCGAGCTCTCTTGCCAACAAGTTCCGGCTTCTTTGCGAGGGTGCCCTGACCAAGGTTCTCACCAAGGTGGCATACTGGTACCCCAACCTCGACTTCGACGCCGCGCTAGAGAGCTTGCCGAAGGACATGGACCTCGCGCTGCTCAGGGAGCACATCAAGCCCATCATCTACGGCGTCGACATAATCGAGAGGGTGGAGGGCTAGCGCCGGGACTAGGCACCCCGTTTCTCATCGCCGTTGCAGGTTCACGACAAAGACAATTTATATCTTTAGTTAGAACCGTAGCAAGAATTGATGTAACATAACTCTGCAGTACTTTTGAAACGATGCATGTTATTTTCCAATTCGATCTTTCTCTGTATATCCACCCTACGTTAATTGGGTAGGCTTGCTGGCGCGTAAACCCATGCCACGGTGCCTCGAGGATGGATCCCCAATAGCCTGTCGGGTGTGCATGCTGCCAGGCGAACCACCTTGCCGTTTTCAGCATGGCCGCTCGAGCCGTCGAGCAAACTCGAGATAGAACAAGAGCATTTCTAATAGCGGAAGGCTACCCTGCCGTTCTCGACGCAGCCGCTTGAACTGTTGAGCGGACTCGAAACAGAACAAAGGCGTTGCCAATTGTGGAAGGGCCCCATTGCATGCAGGTTTTGTATACAGTGGGAAAGATCTCCAAGGAGAATATCCTTATATAAAAAGAATCGTAGAAAGTGTTTGTGTGACTTAGCTTTTCTGTCGTTGCGCGAGCGCTCACTGCACTCGCAAGTGATGCCGCCCGTTCGACCGCCTTCTTCCTTGGAAACCATGGCGATGAAGAGATGCTAGACTAGCTGCCAAACCAGATTCTCACAGCTGCGCCCCCCTACCTAGCATGCCAAAGATGTCGATGGGAACGACACCTATGGGATCAACGGAATCCCTACTGTGGTCGGCGGGCACGGGGTTGTGAGAAGAGCGGGACTAAGAGCCAGCACAAAGGTCGTTTACCCAGGTTCGGGCCGCGGGGATCGCGTAATACCCTAGTCCTTCTTTGGTGTGTATTTTAGTGTTCTTGAGCTAGCTATCGTGCGTGGCTTGCTCAAAAGAGCGAATCCCCCTCCAGTACGCCTTGGGCCTCCTTTTATAGTTGAAGGAGGCGCCACAGTGGCACACAGGTGGTGGAAAGAGTACAGTAGCTATGCTTATCGCCCGTCATTACGGGACAAGACACATTAAATGCGGCCCTTAGGTGTCCCCTCGCTTTGTTGCCGCCTCGCCTTGCTTCGACATGCATCCAGGCTAGTGAGGCGGGTAGCGCCATGTAGGCTGGTTGCCTGCTGAGCTGGCGCGGTGGCAGCGTCTTCACGAAGATCTCCATGCCACCACACAGGTTCTTGTTGAGCTGGTCTCGGGGCCGTACATCGCCACGCAGGTGCTTGCTTGGTTGGCTGGGCTGGCAGCTGCATGGGAACGGCGGTGGATCCTTGGCGGGCGCGGGCCTGGCCGCGACCTCGCTGATGTCCTCGGCAAGGGTCTTGCTGGGGCCCCGGCAAGGGTCTTGCCGAGGCACTATGGTCGTCCCTGGCAAAGATCTTGCTGGAGGCCTTGTGGGTTTCCTCGGCAGGGATCGTGCCGATGATTGCTGTCTTCTAGTCCTCCTCCGACTTCGTGTGTTAATGATCTTCACAAAAATCTGCATGCCACCATGAAGGTGCCTCCTAAGCCCTGGTTCCAACATGGTTGATGGTGTTGGAAACCTCGGGCTCAAGGGTGGCGCGCTTCGCTGGTGTTGGGCAAGTTGCCCCAGCAAGGCTCTTGCCAGGGCTCCGGAGGCCGCCCCGGCAAGGGTCTTGCCAGGGGAGTCCACCTCGCCCTCTTGCTCTCTCGTGTCTCTGTCTTGGCATTGCTTTGATCGTCTTGTGGCTTCGGCCTCCCTCCACTGCCTTGCTAAGTGCGGCCGCGGGCACGGCTCTGACTGCCCGTGCACAGGTAAAGGGGTGCAAAGTAGAGCCCCTAGTTCCATACACCAACAAAAATTTAACACAAACTTGTATGGTGACAGAAAAATGAATCTACACCCTACCTCACTCAAACCAAACACACTTCCCCCTTCGAAAACATGCTCGTCCATTCAATTTGTAAAGTACATACTTGAAAACATTGGCATAGTACTTTCAGAAAATAACACCATATTGAAGTGGTCACGTAATGAGACCTTCTCACAATCAATACATAGTTTTTATTTTAACAACTCATTTTTCACTTCCTACAATGTCAATATAATAAACCAGTCTATCAACATGTTCGTGTACTAGAAACGCTACTACTACACGATCTAGCCGCATGTCCGGGAAGTGAAACACTGCTACCTCTTGAGCACTGTGTTGGATTTCCCCGAAGAGGAGAGGATGATGCAGCAAAGTAGCGTAAGTATTTCCCTCAGTTTTTGAGAACCAAGGTATCAATCCAGTAGGAGACCACGCACAAGTCCCTCGTACCTACACGAAACGATAGCTACTCGCAACCAACGCGATTAGGGGTTGTCAATCCCTTCACGGTCACTTACGAGAGTGAGATCTGATAGAGATGATAAATAATATTTTTGGTATTTTTGATAGATAGATGCAAAGTGAAAAGTAAAAAAAACAAAGCAAGTAAATAAAACGATAGAGATTGATATGATGAGAATAGACCCGGGGGCCATAGGTTTCACTGGTGGCTTCTCTTAAGAGCATAGATATTGTACGGTGGGTGAACAAATTAATGTTGAGCAATTGACAGAAATGAGCATAGTTATGAGTATATCTAGGTATGATCATGTATATAGGCATCACGTCCGAGACAAGTAGATCGAAACGATTCTGCATCTACTACTATTACTCCATTCATCGACCGCTATCCAGCATGCATCTAGAGTATTAAGGTAAAAACAGAGTAACGCCTTAAGCAAGATGACATGATGTAGAGGGATAAATTCATGCAATATGATAAAAACCCCATCTTGTTATCGTCGATGGCAACAATACAATACGTGCCTTGCTGCCCCTTCTGTCACTGGGAAAGGACACCGCAAGATTGAACCCAAAGCTAAGCACTTCTCCCATTGCAAGAACTATCAATCTAGTTGGCCAAACCAAAAGGATAATTCGAAGAGACTTGCAAACATAACTCAATCATACATAAAAGAATTCAGAGAAGATTCAAATATTATTCATAGATAAGTTGGATCATAAACCCACAATTCATCAGTCTCTACAAACACACCACAAAAAGAAGAAGATTACATCGAATAGATCTCCATGAGAGAGGGGGAGAACATTTTATTGAGATCCAAAAAGAGAAAAGAAGCCATCTAGCTACTAGCTATGGACCCGAAGGTCTGAAGTAAACTACTCACACTTCATCGGAGGGGCTATGGTGCTGATGTAGAAGCCCTCCATGGTGGATGCCCCCTCCGGCGGAGCTCCGGAACAGGCCCCAAGATGGGATCTCGTGGATACAGAAGGTTGCGGTGGTAGAAAATAGGTTTTTGGCTCCTGTTCTTATCGTTTGGGGATATGTAGGTATATATAGGAGGAAGGAGTACGTCGGTGGAGCAATAGGGGGGCCACGAGGCAGGGGGCACGCGCGCCCTAGGGGGGCGCCCCCCACCCTCGTGACCGCCTCTGTTACGTCTTGGAGTAGGGTCCAAGTCTCCTGGATCACGTTCGGTGAGAAAATCACGTTCCCGAAGGTTTCAGTCCGTTTGGACTCCGTTTGATATTCCATTTCTTCGAAACACTGAAATAGGCAAAAAACAGCAATTCTGGGCTTGGCCTTCGGTTAATAGGTTAGTCCCAAAAATAATATAAAAGTGGAAAATAAAGCCCAATATAGTCCAAAACAGTAGATAAAGTAGCATGGAGCAATAAAAAATTATAGATACGTTGGAGACGTATCAAACACCGCTAAGAGTACAAAAAGATTAAATTCTCTAAAATAATATTAAGTTCTCTAAAGTAATGTGAATAGCCCCCAAAAAAATCCAAAATTGGGCATGTAGCTAGAAATGATTTCAAACATTAACACAAACTTGTATGGTCATAGAAAAATGAAACTGCACCATACCTCTCTCAAACCGAACACACTTTCCCCTTCGAAAACACGCTCGTGCATTCGATTAGTAAACTACATATGTGAAAAAATTTGGATAATACTTTTAAAAAATTAACACCATATTGAAGTTGTCATGTAATGAGACTATGGCACAATCAATATGTAGTTATTATTTTTAAGAGCTCATTTTTCACTTCCTACAATGTCAATATAGTAGATCAATCTAGAAGTGCTCCACACTACTCTAAACATTGCTAAGTTTTGACTTAGCAGCATTTCACCAGGAGTAAGCACGGCTAACCGTGCATTAAGATTAATCTCTCTAAAAATATGAGAAAATCCCAAAAGGTGGTTGATACGTCTCCAACGTATCTATAATTTTTTATTGTTCCATGCTCTTATAGTATCAAGCTTGGTTGTTTTATATGCAATTATATATCATTTTTGGGACTAACCTATTAACTTAGAGCCAAGTGTCAGTTGCTATTTTTTTGCTTGTTTTTAGTTTACCAAGAAATCGGTACCAAACAAAGTCCAAATGCCACGAAACTTTTTGAAGAATTTTTTCTGGACATAAGAGACCCTGGAAGCTTTGGCAGGAGGCTAGAAGGTGAAGAAGTGGGCCACAAGGCACATGGACACGCCCAGGGGGTAGGCGCACCCATGTGCCTCGTGGGCTCCTCTTTCCTCCATTTGACCTAATTCCAATTCTATAAATTCTCTAAAATCAGGAAACCAACACAGAGCCACCAAAAATACTTTTTCCACCCCCGCAAGCTCGCGAGAGCCCATCTAGAGGCCTTTTTCGATACTCTGCTGGAGGGGAAGTCGATAACGGAGGACCTCTACATCAACCTTGCTGCCCTTTCGGTAATGTGTGAGTAGTTTACTGTGACACCTAGGGTTTTTGCCACTTTTCTTTCTCTGGAGTTTGTTGCAAATTTGGTTTGAATGTGAGTTTTTGAATTAACTCATTTGGACTTAGCACTTGGGCATCCTTTTTATTTTCACCCAAGTGACTCCTCTCACTCCTAAAAACCTCTCTTGCTCTGTGATATCTCAAAATATTGCCATGGGAATATATTTCTCAAAGGCAAATATTAATTTTCTATGTCAAAATGAATGATTTTCACTTCTGCTACAAGGCAACCCCTATTTTTCTTGCTTCCACAAATCTGAGAAAATTCCCAAATATTCTTTGGACCATGCCTCATCATCCTATGAAAAAATATCCTATGGCTATGAGGAGTATCTTTGCTATAGAAAATCATTTCCGTTCAGGTCAAAAACGGTACTATGTGAAATAAGTATATTTTTGACAGATCTCCTTGAGCTGAAACTTTTTTAGCTTGATGACCTTCCTAAATAACCCTTAACCCCCAAGTTTCAGCTCCTAACTCTCTCTATATTTCTCTCTAATGGCATGAACAGTTTCTATCCAGAAACTTGTTAAGAAGCTCAAGTCACCTCCTGTCGACCTGGCTTTGATCCAACACCACAGAGTTACTTAACCCTACAAAGACAAGCCCCCAGACATGATTTTACCACTTGGGTGCACCGCGTTGCACCAGTCCATGCGGTCATCACGTGAGTCCAGCGTGCCAAGCGTGTGTTCGACGCACTCTGAGCGCCAGCAGAGCCACTGATCCGCCCGTGCGCCCACCTCCACCCATTCTAGCATGTCTATCACCTCCATCTATCTCAACTCGTCCCCCCGGACCTCTCGGTGGAGCTCCCCGACAACGGCGACAACCGCTGCAGACGCGAACACGGCGGAACAGATGGAAATGTGTGCCCGTGTGCCCGAGCCATCTCCCTCCTGTGTCCTATACTTGGCGCCACCTCTCCACTGTGTGCGCGTGAGATCCTTGAACCCTCACATCAACCTGAGCCCCGTTCATCGCCGCTTGCCGCTCTAAAAGCCTCTCCAGCCATCTCGAGCCCTTCCTCGCCTGCGCCTATATATAGGACCCCTCGCGAGCTTCTCTAACCACCCCAACCTCCTCTGCTGACCTCGAATCACCGAGTAGAAGACCGTGGCCAGGCGAGGTGGGCGTCTGGTCACAATTCTGCACTAGAGCTCGTCGCTGATCCCCCTTGGTGCTCTGCTCTCTCCGGCATTCCCCGACTCCTCCCAACCCCCTGGAGGCCTCGTGACGTTCCACTGGTCGAGACGGTGCTGCTGGAGCCCTTCAACCTCACTGGAAATAGCCAACTCCGATGAGCCCTCTCTGTCGCCACCTCTGGAGAAGACAGCCGCGACGCCGTCCGTCCACCTCCAACCAAACAGCGGGTACGTACATGTTCGTCGTACCGTGGCGCGTGCAACCATCCCTTCACTGGCGGTAGTTGTGGCCTCCTTGCCGGAGAACCACCGGCGACAGAGCGGTCATCCCCTCCTTCTCTCTCTCTCTCTCTCTCTTTTAACCCTGATGGAGGGGCCCACCCGTTAGCCTCTCTCTCCCCTCCGAAGTAGTAATTTTTTTACTTGCCTCGTATGGCTAAAAAGTTTTTCAATAAGAGAAGTGATTCGAAGGTTATGCATTGGAGAAGTGAGGGTCGACCATGACCACTTATGTTCATGCTCATGGAAACAATGTAGAATTTTTCATGGAAGTTTATCTCAAAATAATTATCCCCTTGTATATATCCATTGTATTACAAAAATAATATGCCAAGCTTGCGTTTTAGGATGATTAGATTGCTTGTTTACTATGTGTAGTGCAAAAACAGAAACTTTGGCTGTAGCGCGTGAATTTACATTTTTTTACTGGAAAGTCAAACGGCTCTGAAACTTTTTGCACAGTACTTATATACAATTCGTTTAGGTTGTCATATTTTTTAGAATTTTTGCATTTACAGAAGTATACGGAATTTCCAGATTACTGCAGATTGTCCTATTTTTGACCGATTTTGTTTTCTATGGGTTGTTCGCTTATTTGGATGAATCTATGTGCAGTATCGGGGGTATGAACCAAGGTGAAGTTGTAATACAGTATATATAATGCTAATACAAAATTGGAATGAGTTTACAATAGTACCTAAAGGTAGTGATTTTCTTTATTATACTAACAGATCTCACAAAGTTTTTGTTAAGTTTTGTGCGGATGAAGTGTTCGGAGAACGAGGAGTTACCGATGTGAGAAGAATAAAGAGAGGCAAGAGTTAAAGCTTGGGGATGACCAAGGCACCCCAAGTAAATATTTCAAGGATACTCAAGCATGCTTGGGGATGCCCCGGTTGGCATCCCATCTTTCTTCTTCGACAATTATCGGTATACCTCGGTTTTTGTTTTGTTCACATGATTTGTGTCCTTTGTGTTTTTCTATTTCTTTAAGAACCATGCTAGTATGAGATAGCCCTTCATTCATTTATAGAATGCTTCATGTGCTTCACTTATATCTTTTGAGTATAACCTTATAGAATTCTCTTTGTGCTTCACTTAAATCTTTTGAGTATGGTTTTACAGAATGCTTCATGTGCTTCACTTATATATTTTGAGCTTGGATATTGGTTAAAATATATTAATTGTAGAATGTTCCATGAACTTCACTTATATCTTTTGGAGTATGAATAAGAATATCATCGAAAGTGGGTTTGGAAGAGTGTCAACTTTAGGAAGTAATGATCCCACTATTTTGGAGGCTGTTGAATCTTAGTGTGATATTTATGAAAGTAGATTTGGAGAGGTCTTAACTTTATTTATTAATGATTCCACTATTTCGGAAGGGATTCCAATTGATTATGGGAACAAAGTTACTATCTATGATGATTATTGTGATGACATGTATGCTATAAAGAATAATGTTAACCATGACACTTGTCATCATGATTTTAATTTTAAACTGGATTATGCCTCACATGATAGTTATTTTGTTGAGTTGCTCCCACTATTTCAAATGAGAAGAATTTTTCTCATGTGGAGAGTAATAAATTTCTATGCTTGTAGATCACGAAAAGAATGCTTTATGTGATGGTTATATTGTTGAATTCGTTCATGATGCTACTGAAAATTATTATGAGGGAGGAATATATGCTTGTAGGAGTTACAATAATATCAAGTTTTCTCTTTATGTGCTTAAAGTTTTGAAGTTATACTTATTTTGCCTTCCTATGCTAGTTGATTCACTACAAAAAAATACACTTCCGTGATGATACGTGTTTGTCACAGTAGGTCACATTTTCTGTCATGCATGTACATCCATGACGATTTTATGACAGAATCAAGATAGTCATACATGTGTTGTCATAGAAGTGTTCCATGACATTACCAAAATTATCATCATGGAAGTGTCCACTTCCATGATGATAAACCGCGCATCATAGAAGTGCTTTCGTCAAGGGTGACCGACACGTGGCATCCACCGTAACGGGACGCTGTTAAGCTATCGGGTCCGGTGTTGGATCTGATAACCCGCTAACAGACACAACCAATGCTGATTTTCCACGTGTAAAATTCTCATTGGATGATGGAACCACGTGTCAGCTCCGTGTTGGCACAGGTGTCACTCATCCAATGGGCGACATGCGCCTATGATATGTTGACACGTGCACCAGCCCAGAAGTGGCCCATAAAGATTAAATGGGCCGGGCCAACTAAAGGCCCACAAGATTTTGCAGACCATAATGGGTCGGCCCAGCTAAAGGCCCACAAGATTTTGCGGACCATAATGGGCCGGCCCAGCTAAAGGCCCACAAGATTTCACCGACCATAATGGGTCGGCCCAGCTAAAGGCCCACAAGATTTTGAGGACACTGGTGGGTCGGCCCATTAACAGGCTGCCATGCTTTGGGCCAAATGCCAGCCCATATTTGATCCGGTCCATTAACAGTCTGCCAAATTCCGGGTCTAATAAAGGCCCATATGAGATCCGCCCCATTAAAAGCCTACCACGTTCTAGCCAAATTACGGCCCAAATCAGATCCGCCCCTTTAAGAGGCTTTGGGCTAAATTATGGCCCATATCAGATTGGGCCCGTCAACTATACGTTATGCTTTGGGGCCCACTTGCTAAAGGCCCATTTAGTAATTCGGCCTGACATTAGTTTCGGCCCGTTAAAGGCCCGTTTAACATTTCGGCCCTATATTTATTTCGGCATGTTAAAAGCCCGTCATATAGTTGGGCATAACTACGGCCCAGTTTGCATCCGGACTGCTCACAGCCGATAATCTGATTAGGCCAAACAAGGACCGAGACAATTTTGGCATGTTAACGGCTCATGATGTGATTAGCACATGGGCCGGGGTCTATTTCGGCCTACTGCCGGCTCGTGAGAAGTTCGGCACGTTTCAGGCCCAACCTACTATTCAGCCTCCTAAAAGCCCATTGAGTTTTCTTGCGAAAATAGGGCCAGCGGTTTACTCGGCCTATTAAAGGCCCGAATCTAATAGTGGGCCAGTTTACATTTAGGGGATGTTAACGGACCAAGATGACTGGGCCCATGATGCAGATCATGCATAGTGATTTGCATGACGGCCCGATTATGTACCGTAATTTTACGGTTTGGCTGGTTTACTGCAAAGACAGGATAGATATACAGTAAAATAACTACAGCATCATGAATAAGAAAAAACCTAGACTATACAATAAATAAATTACGGCATATTACATCCACTGGGCATCAAAGTTCGCCACTATGATAATAAAGCACAAGCAGATAGCAGATTTACATATAGCATCAAAGATCACCGCTAGTGCAAATAAACACGCTGACAAAATAATATACAAAACCGACAGCACTTCAATAGAGTTCAAGAAAGGTTAGCCCTGCTCGGGAGCTGCAGTGCAAGCAGCTGAGCAAGCTGATGAGATTGCGCTTGTTTGACACTTATATCCTCCTCACTCTGAAAGATAAACAAGCAGCCATATGACAGTTTTTGCACATATAAGTATCAGTGCTCACAATTCATCACATTTCTTACCGACGAATAAAGTGACACGGTTTAAAATAGCATTGACACAATATGGTATTGTTCAGGTCAAGACATGGCAGGAAATGACATTGTGAAGGAGTTGGCAGCTTCATGACACCACTGGATTATAGATCAAGAACTCATAAGTTTCAATGGTTAGTGTGCTGTCAATTTATCCCATTTCAGATTGGCAAATAAAGAGATGGTTTAAATAATAGTAGAATGATATGACATTTTTCATAGTTAAGACATTGCAGAATATGACATTGTGCTATAGTGGGTAGGTTCACCACACCACTGGATTACGAATCAAGAACAGAAGCATACATGCAATGCAAAAGAAGATCACTTGCTCTGTATAGTTTAATTTAAATGGTATGAAGAAGGAACTTGGTTGTACAACTGAAAACTTAAATTGAGAAGGACAAACTTTTGTTTATGAACTACATAATAAACTTTCAACATGCAATTTGATGCAAACACCAAAAATAAACAGCTATTGCAGTCATGCCTAACTAAATATACACAACAAAGTTTGAAGGCTTGAGAAGTAAAAACTTACATTATTGGTGAAGAAAGGCTCTATAAAGCCCTTGTCCATGCTGATGGGGGGGGGGGGGCAATTCAAGAAGTTTACCACAGAATCTTCTTCATAAGCATTGTCTTTATTCTACATTTTGTTAAGAGTAAATATGATGTGATAATATAAGAAAAAATCAAGAATATTTAAGATAAGATGAAGAGTGATGCTACATAACCAAGTAGCTATAAATGTAAGTACAATGATACAGGCAAAAGGTACAGCCAAGAGCAATGCAAAGCTAAACTTCTTCAGTACCATCGGTGTTATCCATCCTTATGGTAAAAGTAAATATAGATCTGATGTGTGGAAAATGGAGGGCAAGGAAAATAAGCTGTAGAGTGATGGTACATGAACAACTACCTGTCAATATAAGTACACTGGTAAAGGACAACAGGTACTTACAAGAACAATGCATAGCTAAAAAAATTCATTGGCATTGGATATATTCTACACTAATGTAACCATTCATACAGATCAGATAATTTGGAGCAAACAATTAATAAGCAAGTTATCATGCATACTGCTGTCACATAATGAACCAGGTATGTATGCAAGTACAGTGATACAGGACAACAGGTACTAACTAGAGCAAAGCAGCGGGCAGCATATTTGCAATTTCCTGTCGTTCTTTTCAAACCGGAATTCTTCTTTGAGCAGATTTCCTGCAAAAACGATCTGTAAGGCACATGCGGAAAAGTAGAAGTTCAAATTGTCATGTGATATCATAGACAGTACCTCATCCTGGGAACGAGACCAGTGCATAACAAGGTTTTTCCATTCAATGTCTTCTAAATTTAGCACAGGAGACTTCACTAGAAATTCGTTTATAGACTTGCCATCAAAGTGTGATTTCCATAGGTAACACCGATACTACCGCAATGCTTCCTTGAAAAGCGCAAGCAAGCTTTGCTCATCATGACTATCCAGATTGACCCTCGCCTACTTACAACAATATAATATAAATCATTGATGTGTTCAACCAGTAGAAAACAGGAAAATAATCACCATGAATAATAGCACCTACACATAAGTGGGACAGGAAGATGTGAAAATGGTGTTTCTCTTCACTATAATCTTCCATGATGGGAATATATGCACGCAGTCCCTAACAACATTGAAAGCATTGTCTTTTAAACTGGGAATAATTGGAATGGGGTTCCAATCTGCAGGAATTGGCCGTCTCTGCAGTTGGGATAGGTCTTCAGCCGGTGGACTTGCCGTATTTTTTGCTGGAGTGGGATTTTTCTGTGGTACGGCTGGTGCTATGGCAACTGAAATCGGCATACATTTTTATGGAGTGCAGGTCCTATGTGGTGGGACTAGTGGTGTGGCCAGTGTAGTATGGGTACAGTCTGCTGGAGTCGGTCCTACGTTTTGTGTCACTGGTTGTACAACCAATATAAGTGGGGTGATGTCTGATTTCTCCGGCACCACCACGTTTTTCAAGGACTTTGGTGGTGCTCCTTCAGGTTCGGCAATCACCCTCTTCCTTTTTGATGTCTGATGCACAAGAACAGCATTTGAGTGAAAAAACATGGTATGATGACAGATGGAATATGTATTGATAATGGATGGGCATGGCATCTCGACATATATGATGAGTAAACTAAGCATATGGTGGTGCAACAAAGTAGAAGAAATGCAAGACAACATATGCAAGATACGCGCAATCAATAAAACCTTGCCAAATTAGAACAGGCACCTTGATGGGTGAATAGGATAGGCCGTCTGCCTTTGACTCCTCGAGGTTAGAATAGTCATTAGGATCATATTTTGAACAAGAATCTATAGGTGGGGAGAGTATGAGTTTCATTGCATCCAGAATGGCACTCAATGCCTTGGTGCCAATTTTGTAAGTCATTGCAGTGTTCCACAATATTCTTCTGATCCGCGGATTCTGATATTCATAGTAATTATGTATAATATCTGAGAACCATGAAAACATAAATACTAGTGAGATTATCTTTGTAATGTAGAGGATATTCTAATATAGGGGCGCCCTTGTAAACCCTTGTGTGCTATCACTGGATTCTGACGATAGAGCTCATGTGTGATGTAATATGGTGCGTGCATTAATATAATCTGGCACAAGTACAAAAAAATTTAGGCTCTAGAAGTAAGGATAGTTGGCAGATGATAGGTTCATAATATACTGTATAGAGAGTTTATTGCCAAACCATGATAACAAGAGCACACTGCAACTAGGCAGATCGTAGTGTACATAAAAGGGGTACACCATAACCACGATATATAAATCGGGAAAGTGAAACTGGCTGGAAAATATGGTGTTGTATTGCTGCTACTAATTGAAAGCCTATCGATCATGTACAGGCCAGCTCTATCAGCTGTTGACTGCAGATGTCCCTGTTCCCCTTCCTGACAAGGAACATAATATACGTACTAAATACAGAATAACAAAAGAGGAACATGTTAAAGAATATAAGAGGAAGCATATTCTTGAGGTTCCGCTTCATTGCATACAATGTTGGTTGCCCACTCATGATGAATCACAGCGCCTAAAGAAATGAAATTCCATGTTGTCTCTCTATATGTGGCCACATGCATTTGGAAAATCAAGTGGGAGCATTACCTAACCAATTAAATGTGTGTCTGTTAACTAATATCAGTATCATATCACAATTTGTATTTGAAGAAGTAAGCTCTGGACTTTTGATTGGTGTGTTTAGCTTCAAGAGTGGACTGCTGCTAGTGCGACACAAATCAGCTACACAGATCATAGTGTAGATATAATGGGAAAACCGTAAGCATCAGAGTAAAATCAGCAAAGTGGAACTTGCTGGAATATATGTGCTAGTATTGCTGGTATGGCTAGAAAGTCTTCAGATACCAGCTCTCTTCAACTGAAGGTGCGGTACTGTTAATATCAGTGTAACTCTCAAAGGCGACACAGCTCCCCGGATTTCCTTGCTATTCTTATAGGATTCAAGTGGGCAGGCCACTACAAATCCTATTCCTATGTTTACAAAATCCTACGAATCAAAGAGGCCTGAAGAGTTCAAAGTGTCCATCACAACTGACCGTATAGACCTCTACACTTCAAATGTCCCTGCTCATCTTCACTACAAGGAACATATTGTACTACTATCATACTCCCTCCGTTCCAAAATATAAGTCTTTGTAGAGATTTCCACTATGGATCACATACAGATGTATACAGATACATTTTAGAGTGTAGATTCACTCATTTTGCTCCATATGTAGTCCATGGTGGAATCTATATAAAGACTTGTATTTAGGAACAAAGAGAGTACTTATTAAAGAAGAACGAAAGAGGAACATGCTAAAGAAGAGCAAGCAGATTTTGGATAATAAAATGTTCGTTGCACAGTGCCCACACATGATGAACCAGAGCGCATTAAAAATGCAACTCCCTGTTGTCTCTCTATATGTGGTGGACGTGCTTTTCAAAAGTAAAGTAGGAACATTAGCTGACCAATTAAACGTTATCTTTTTTAGTAATATCAGCATCATATCAGATTCGTATTTGAGCAACAATTTTGGAATTATGAGTGGCACGTTGTTTAGCTTGATGGATTCAGGAGCAGTGCTAAGCAGGTACGATGATGGTACTGAATATAAAGGCATGTCTGCATGCAAGTCGCTTGACTTTTGTCATTTGGGTCAGTCGACCATTTCAGGCAGTTGGATGAAGATCCTACGTCTCCTAACCCTTCTTCTTCCTCGTCTCTGATTCTTCCCATACAGAACACCGCACGGTTCGCCGGCTAAACCACCGGCCCCCACCGCCTGTGTTCCACCGCCACCCCCACTCCCACCCCCGCTCCACCCGCGTCGAGTTCTCTTTGTTCGGTGAGGCCCCACCACCTTCCCCCACAACCACCGTCCCCACCCAAGCCCCTTCCTTCGCACCGGCGAACTCCGGCGAGCTCTGAAAAATCGACTGACCCAATTTTGAAATTTTATCTAATGTCATTTAACTAGTGTGGAATATAAAAGGGGAAAACCATAAGCATTGCGAGTATAGTGTTGAGCGTGCCATGGCGGATCTAAAGGTGCAAACTGAACAAAGGCAACTTTGCAACTAGTGTTTGCTTTCAACTAGCAAGTAAGTGATGGACAAGAAATCAGAGTAAGGCAGTGGCGATCTATTTTCTTGCTGCAATAAATAATTTGAGCAGATACGAAAGAGTACCGCCTCTGGTGCGGCACCGTGTATGCATCTGCTGAGAATTTGACAGTGATGCGGTAGCGATGGCTGTCGGCGGCGTGGAAGCAGATCTAGGAGGGTAGACGGTGGCGGCGGGGCACGGTGGACGAGACGTTTGTAGGAGCGATGTCGGCAAGGTGGACGACGGCGTGGACGAAGCGAGAGGATGGGATGCAAGGATCCCAGTCCGAAGCCATGGATGAGAGAGGTCGATCTCTTGTAATGACGACGGTGTTGGGGTATCAGCTCCGGCATGGTGGAGGAGGACAGCGGTGGATGGGGTGGCGGACAGAGGAGGCTGGGGTGGAGAGGGTGTTTTGGCGCCCACAGAGTACGAATGGGGAAATGGAGGGAGAGAGGAAAGGGGGGACCATGTCTTTAGGGAGCGCTTGTCTCAAATGCAAGGAAATTTACAAACTTAGCCCCCGTTTCAAATTTCCTACATCACACCAATATTAGTCGGTTGGGGATAGGACGGTAATCTCGCATACACCAAATATTTGCTGACGAGAGTTTGTTTTTGGCGCCCACCGTGTATGAATCGGGGCGGGAGTCGATTTCGGCCGAGGAGACACTATGTTTTGGCGCCCATCGTGTATGAATCCGGGTGAGAGGCGGTTATGTAACGTTTGAGTGAAATTACAAACCTACCCCTATCGAAACCTATAGAAATCGGGCCGATAAGCTTTTTGTGTCAGGGATATGCAGTAATTTCCATCTCACAGATTTTGGTTTCGGGCGGTTACTGCGACTTTCCCCGCTTCGTTCAAATTTTTGCAGAGCAAGAGTGCACGTTTACCGTGCCAACTCAATTCGAATCCAGTTTGTATTCTATTTTTGTTCGGGCACGATCCATTTTCAATTGGAATAAAATTCTATATAGATCATTTTTATATATACTTTCAAAAGCATAACAAAGAATTCTGCTCCTTTATATGTATAATATGATTTACAAATACAATGATCTCAAAATCATAAGGTTGAATTCAAAAAATTTAAACCAAATTGTGTTCTACTAAAATGTATGGATCAGTAATATCTACATATTAAATAACATAGATGCGCGTGAATTCATATGAGTATGCATGTTTGATAGATCAATTTTGGTTTGAGTATAAATTACATGTATCATCATCTCGAATTCAAATATTTGAATCCCTTTTATGTTGACTCCTTTCATGCACATCTCTCTCGCATGCGTGCTCCTTCATGTAGCTATCACTCTCTTTTCTCCAGCTCAACCGCACGCTCACTTCATGTTTCTCCTATCTTCGCAAACATGGTCTCTCGAAGTCTCCCTTGAGAAGTGTCACACTCTCCCTATCATTATACATTACACAGTTTTCATTATCTCTCACGTCTCTACCGTTCTCTGGTATCACTAGGTACCTAAGCTTTCTTTTTCACCGCCACACACACAGTCTCACTCGTATTTCACTTTGTCTTTCTTCCTATGGGGTTCTCTCACACACCCTATAGTCTCTAGATATGACTCATACCACTAAAATTACTCTCTCCTGCAGACACAACATTTGTTGCGGTCTTCTTTCCGTCTCCATCCTAGTTATAAAACTGACATTATTCATTTATTTACCGACCAGAAACCCCCCCCCTCTCTCTCACACACACACACACAACTCCTACTTCCACTCCCCTTCCCGACTACCATCTCTCTCACACACACACAAAACTCTCGCTTTCGCACCCCCGACTCGTATTTCTCTCACAAACATTTATCGACTAGCCTCTATGTATGTTTATACACCCGCACACTGGTGCTTCCACTATCGCATACATGTCTCTCTCGCGCTCCTTCTATCTATTTAGATTTTTCTTCCCTTCTTGAGACACGTCCTCTCGATCGTGCACACACGCACTATCACCTCATTTTAGCCGATACCTCTCGCACACACACTCCTTGTGTCTTCACATGCATTCCGTCATCCTCCTCTCTCCCTCTCTCTCACACACACACACACATATGGGCTTTTTGCAACAACTAGCAAGATGTCCATGTGTTGCACGGAACTTCAAGATGCATTTGTATGAGTAGTTTATCTTGTGGGAGAAAAGGATGAATGAGGGAAGGCCTTATTTGCCAAGGTGGAGAGGGGTGTGGGTATCTTTTTCCAAAATTGCCATAGTTTCCTTCCTATCCGTGAGATATAAATCGGACGGCCTAGATTGCAGGATGGCAGGCACACCATCATCACCAACTCTGTTTTTATCTCTACTCTTATAAAAAGCATAGTCAGTGATGATTGTGTGCCAGCCATCCTGCAATATAGGTCGTCTGATCTATATCTAACGGATAGGAAGGAAACTATGGCAATTTACCCGCACGCCTCTCCACATTTGCAGATAAGGCCTTCCCTCGTTCATCCTTTTCTCCCACAAGATCTTGATGTTCTGTGCAACGCACGGGCATCTTGCTAGTAAGAGTAGAAATTAGACATATACCACTTCTCGAATCTTGAAACCAAGAACATTCCTCCCTTATCTCATCAAAACTGCCAAAGGAATATATTTTGAGTGAAACATAACATATTTTTAGTGATATACGTATTTCAAAACTAGACACTTTTTTCTATAAAATCAGTGAATATGTATTAACCTACTTTGATCGTGTGGCAACGCATTGGCACATTGCTAGTAGTTATTACCTCTGTATAATTTTTTGGACACCAGACAAATGGTGGAGTACATATACAAAGAGAAGAGGTGCATGCACGTAGTCAGTCTCTCGTTGTCTCGCACACATGAGAGTTACGTAAAGGCACCATTAACGAATAAACCCTAAAACCCTAGGTTCACGATTGCTGCATGCACGGGTACCCGGTACATGGTGGAGCGCACCTTTGTAGGAATAGTCAGCTCGCGTGATAATTTGATCCATAGGAGTTGATGGTCGGGACCAAAGGTGAAGACCTGGAGGCGGTGGCTCGCCAGTTGCTATAGATCGAGTAGCCACGTTTAAAATATCATTTTTTAGCAGCGTAAGAGTTCCAATTTTCAATGGCGCTTATAAGTACTATGTAGTTTTTAGAACGATTGGTATGGAGCGAAAATAGAATTCATAACTACTACCTCCTTGGCGTATGGTTGTACGGGTTAATGTTGTGAGATGTTGAACCTGGTAATTCTAGGGAAAATACTATGGTTTAGATGTTGGTTTTCAGTAACGAAAATCGGAAGGGGGAAACCCTTCTTTGATAAAAAAAACTACTACCTCCGTTCTGGTTTACTAGTCCCCATCGTATTTTGGGTCAAAGTTTGTCCAGAAATTTTACTTGTGAAATGTGAATGGAAAACGAGATTTTGTTATACCCAAACAAAAAAGGACTTGAGGGAGTGATTGCTCTAACATGGATGCGACCTCTCATAGAGCATGCATTGAACCGGCGCGCCGGCCAAGAGGGCCCCACTCGCTGCAAGCCCAGCTGAACACGCCTCCTCGCCGCATGCAACTGGCTTTAAACTGCCCCGCCTGCCTCCATTGAATCCACACGTGTGCCAGCAACACGTCCTTCGGTGAGCCGGCTGGAATTTTAGAACACAAAAAATGATCAAATATAATTAATTACGCATGGTCTTGACTTGTTGTGCTCGCACTGGTAGCAGGAACTAGAGGTTTTTCTTCATTTATAAATCTCCTCATATTTTTTTGGCTTTGAAGTGAATCATGGTTGTGGACGGTATCTATGAATGTGCAGATATCTGTGAACATGAGTTTGATGTGGAAGTTGAACTTGGAATGTCGGGCTTGCACGTGAACTATACCATGTCCAATGCTTCATCTGTTATTGTTTGGAAAGTAATTGCTGTTATTACATGACCTGGAAAAAAAATATTTTGTGCCACATCAGTAGATGCATGGGCATCACAACAGGCATGGTGACTGGATAAACACTTGAACCTAGATATTAAGAAGGAAATTTTGTATTGACAATAGTTTTAGATAGCAGGAGACGCCTAGCCTGCTCTGCCTCTGCTAGCTTATTTCTGGCTTCTTCCCTCTTCTTTGGCTTGGGTGAAGAGAGCATCTGATTGCTCTTTTCACTTCTTCGGGAACTCAACTACATTCTCAAGGGTTGCTGCATGCTTTCTTTCAGCCTTTACTAGAGCCACGAGGACACGAACAGCTGACGACTCCACCTGGCTTGTGTGTAATCCAGCATCATCTGGGAATTTGCACCTTGTGTCTAATCCAGCATCATTAGGGAACTGGCACCTTGTGTGTAATCCAGCCTCATTTTGGAAACATGATCTCGAGGTTGACCATACTTCCCTCCTCGCAGGAACTGCATACTGACATGAAGTTACTTCTTTCTTAGATCAATACTCAGAGCAAACCAGATCCATTTAGTAGAAGCCAGATAAACAGGACTCGGAGAAGTGAATTCAAAAGGAAAAATATAAAAACAGACTACAAGGTGAGAACACTTGCTTCCTAAATCAAGCTAAAAATGAAAGCTTTAGGATGATTAAGACTCTTCTTATTACACACTGAAGAACACGAGGCTAAGAGAAATAGAAACTACAACATATACACATCGAAGAACACAAGGCTAAACAAAAGTAATTGAAAGGGTGTTACTTACCAAAACTCGTTTTACAGGTACTACGGTGCAGCTCCTCTTTAACTTCCCACGCTCCTCGAAGATGTCCCCAATATCCGGTGTTTGGTCTTCATTGCTCCTCTCCATGTTCACACCCGCGGTTTTAAAATCTCAACATGGCAAGAAAAATATACTACTAGTAATACTCACACATCTTGTGGGGAACATTAAAGCACTCGTCTGCCATGTTAGAGCATCTCCAACAGAAGCGCAATGCGCGATGCTTTAAAAAAGTGTTTACAGTGCTGAGATCGAGAAGTAGAGATAGAGAGTAGAGACTAGAGAGTAGAGGATAGTTCTCAACATAGATATAGCATAGATAGATAAAAAATAGATAGTTCTACTACTACTCCTCGTCCGACTCCTCCTTGGTGATGTCCTCCTCCGATGTCTCAATGTAGGCGTGAAGATACCGATCATCGTCGGATTCCCAGGGCGACATTGCTCCTAGCCTCATGTTGAATTGAGGGTCCACTTTTCGCATACGCTTGTTCTCGTGATAGGCGGCTCGCTCCGCCCTCCTCTTCTCCCTCTTCACCCTCCTTTGTGCGTAGAACTCGCACTCGTTGATGATGTCATGCGGGAACCGTTGGCGCCATAACGCCATGGCTTCCTCGTCCATCTTGGCGATGCCGAGATGGTGCTCCCGCCTCCGGTTGTCATGACGATTGTCGGTGTCAAAACCGGCGGATCTCGGGTAGGGGGTCCCAATCTGTGCGTCAAGGTTGATGGTAACAGGAAGCAAGGGCCACAAATTTTACCCAGGTTCGGGCCCTCTCGATGGAGGTAAAACCCTACTTCCTGCTTGATTAATATTGAACATACGGGTAGTACGAGAGTAGATCTACCACGAGATCGTAGAGGCTAAACCCTAAGAGCTAGCCTATGATGGTATGATTGTAATTGTGATCGGCCTTCTAAGGACCAACCTCTCTGGTTTATATAGACACCGGAGAGGTCTAGGGTTTACATGGAGTCGGTTACAAGGAAGGAAACACAATATCCGGATCGCCAAGCTTGTCTTCCACGCAAAGGAGAGTCCCATCCGGACACAGGGCAAAGTCTTGAGTCTTATATCTTCACGCTTCAATAATCCGGACGATGTATATAGTCTGGCTGTCTGGACACCCCCTAATCCAGGACTCCCTCAGTAGCGCAGGGAGAACTATTGCGATTGTGTTCGGGTTCTTCCGGACGAGCACCTCAGTAGAGAAAGCCGAAAACCAACCGGCATGATATGGCGAGAGCTGGTCGTTGTTCGAGAGGTCTTAAATCCTTAAAGATTTTCCGCTTTAGGCGATAAATCGGCTTCGTCCGATATAGGTGTGTATAGCACCCCAATCGGCCTTCCGGATTCTAGGGGCTTCACAAAATTTAAAATTGTAGACTTCTATGGCTAAGTGAAAGTTATAAAGCCGCATAGTCCGATTGCCTTGTTTGCTACGCCGGACACCTCCTTAAGGGACCAAACGTTTGGATAAAGAGTGTCCGGGTTTTCTGCGAACACCCCAGTACTAGGTACGTGGGGGTGGAAGCCGACGACTGGCCTACTTTCAAAATTTTATAAACAGCCACACAGAAGGTAATATTTTAAATCAAACAGTGCTAAATAGCACAAGTAAATTCGTCTTTAAATTACAAACAGTGGCAGAGGTACATTTAGTCAAAGATCTTGTCCTTGGTACACTCATCGGCCACGAGACGGGCGCCCTTCATAACACCATCAGAGTACTTCTCGTGATGGCGATGCTCCTTGCCCTTTGGCGGACCGTCCTTCACCAGCTTCTCAGCATCCAGCTTGCCCCAATGCACCTTCGCACGGGCAAAGGCCTGGTGGGCACCCTCAATGCAAACAGATCGTTTGATGACTTCAAGCCGCGGACAGGCATTCACCATCCACTTGATCAGGCCAAAGTAGCTAGTGGGCAAGGGCTCACCAGGCCGCAGTCGAACTATGAAATCTTTCATAGCCACTTCGGCCGCCCTGTGGAGTTCGATCAACTGCTTCAGTTGGTCACTCAAAGGCATTGGGTGTTCGGCCCCAGCATAATGGGACCAGAATAGCTTCTCCGTTGAGCTCCCCTCCTGGGCAGGTAGAACTCCGCAGTTTCTGATACGCTGCGTGGCAGATCTGTGAATGCCCCTGGAGAGCTCCGAATTCGAGTAAGTCAAAAAAACGCCTCCTCCACATGTTTGCTTTGCATAAATAATTTCTTACCCACTGCTATCTTTTTGGCCTCCTGGATTTCCTGCTGTGCCTTCTCGGCTTCGGCCTTGGCGTCTTTCATACTCACCAAGGCCTTCGCAAGCTCGGCCTCTTTCATCTTCAGATCATGCACCACGGACTCGTACTTCTTGCCAAGGTCCCGGAGCTCTTGCTGTACCTCGCCCACTCTAGCACTTTGCTTTTCGCGCTCCTGGCATTCCAAGGCAGCCTTGTCTTCGACCTCGGACGGCGCTTTCTTCAGGGACGCCACTTCGGCGGTGTCCCCTGTCACACAGTCACGACGCTTCGGTGTTAGACTAACCAATTTTGCCTATCCTTAAATACATAAGATCGGGGAATCACTTACCCTTGTTCTCTTCGAGCTGCCTCTTCGTGAGGCCGAGCTCTCCCTGCGCCTGCTCTAGGTCCTGCTTTAGTTTCGGCAACCTCGGTCGTGTGGGCAGCAGCAGCAAGCAGCACAGCCTGCTTATGCACATGAATATTTATTATTAGACTCCTGTGGATTATAATTGACCCTTCGTTTGGTTTTGCTCTCCGAACACCAAACAGAGTATCAGGGGCTACTACCTATCGGGTGGTAATTTTACACACATTTATTGCTTACCTCACAACCTGTCAGGAGGCTAGTGCAGGCTTCGGTTAGTCCACTCTTGGAGGACGAAACCTTCTGAATCACCGCACTCATAAGAGTACGGTGCTCTTCATCCATGGAAGCGCCACGGAAGCGCTTCCAGCAGACAATCTGGCGCCTCGGGCGCAACGGAAGTCCTGGATGCAGACGGCTCGCCCTCCCTAACGAGGGGTTGTCCGCCTGAGTTCGGAACCATTGAAGGTTCCGGGACAGTGTTTGGCTGAGATCCCAGCCTACTGTGGCTCTCATCGACACGATCCGCGGGGATCTTAAACCCCACGTGTCTGACATCTGGAATCCCGCCTTGGGGCGTCTCCAGAGTCACCCCCCCCCCCGCTCTGGGAGCCTTCGGGACAACACCCCCTGTCATCCGCGGGCTGAGGAGTAGTGGTCGTCGGAAGCGAATTCATCTCCGAATCGCTCAGGGACCCGGAAGAAGATACCTCGGGGTGAGCCCTGGCTGGACTGCATATATGTTCGGCGTTATAAAAACCTATGGAGTGAAGTCATGATAAAGTGCGAACACTTACGATCGAACTGGGGGCTTCCCCCTGGGCAGCCACCCCTCCTCGCTGTGAGCGGCCATGGCAGTATAGTCCGGAAGGGACACTGTCGGTATCAAAACATTGGTGCTTTCATTGAGAGTTCCGCTGTGTGATCGGCGAAAGGATCAATGGCTCGACTGCAGGTCAACTGCGACGTCGGCTTCTTCGTCACCAGCTTGACTGGTCACCTTGGTTCGACCAAGTACTGCGTCCTACCTCCGATCGTCATGTTCGGATGAGGGCCTTCATCAACATCAACTCCGATCTCTATCAAGATCATGGAGGAATTATCCAGGGAGCCCGGGGGCTCAACGTCAACATTGCCCTCGGGCAACCGTACTGTTTTTCTGGACAGCGGACTTGTGTCCGCCGCCACCACCTCCTCAAGCGTCGTATTAACGATTGTTTCGGTGGGATTGTGCGGAATTGAGTCTACAACAACCCTGGAAAATTTCGTCGAGTTCCGATGGAGGAATCTCTGGCAATCTCCGATATACCGGAGCCGCATTGAATCTGGACGAGAATTCGGACGAGTTTAGTGCGTGGTGTCCACCTTCTAGCTCGGACTTCCTTTGGAAGATCCAACCGTTGATCGGCTGCGGAATTCCTATATCTACCACCCCTCAAAATTTCAGCTCGATCCGACCGTCCAAACTCCGGGAACGTTCCAATTAGTGCATCACTTTTCGGATCTGTTTTCTGCGCAAAAACGAATCCGACCCGAGTTCGTCTTTTTTATGAACGGGATTTCGGACATCCTTTTTGAAGGAAGTTTTGTGTGGGGTATTGTGTTTTGTTTCCGAACACATCCCACTAACTTTATGATCTTTTGAACATGATCTTCAACATCATGCTGGTGTCAAACCAGTCCGGCAATATTGCTCCACGGCTGCCGACCTATGCTAGACACATCGTCACCTTGTTGAGCCGAGATCAACTTCTTCGGATCATCATCTCGGCAAGCCGAACAAGAGTCCGGCATCGCAAAGGATAAATCATCACCAACATCGCCGCCCCATGGATTACATGGAGCGGGCATACCGGCATCGCCGCACGGTCGCTTCATCAAGCCGGCATCGACCACATCACGACCTGCATCAGCAGGGCCGCACTATTGCTTCTTCAAGCTGGTGTCCATCACGCCGACCTACTTCGACATCTCCGCTGGACCGGGGGCTTCACCATCTCTTCATCAACCTACTCCGGACACTTCGGCGTCACTAGCCGATCAAGGCAATGGGTGCCCGGATCGAGTTCCAATTTTGGGAATCACCTTCCTTCGGATTGCTACAACAAAGGAACCAGGTGCTATTAATCCTAGTATTTCTTTTTGCTTGTTTGGGTTAATTTTTTCCAACGAATTATTACTCTGGTTTGTCCATCATATGCATGCAGGTCTATCAAATGGTGGCCGCTTTAACAGCGGTCGCATGGTGGTTCGGTCAGTTTCCATACATAGTCCGGCGAACGCCGCATCCGGAACTCGAACCGACCTGTGAATTCAGGCCTTGCCATGCCTTTACCGCATCACGCCGCCGCCCTGCATCGACATTGACTTCGGCGCCAGGCCATATTTATTTTATTACTCACTTTGCATAAATTATTTGTTATGCAATGATTTTTTTTAATTATCATTATTACTATTACCTCTGGTTTGCACCATTCTTTGTGCACAGGAAAATGATCCGGGGACTTCGGCGTCACTCTGCCGCCCTGCATTGACCGTGCTATGTCACCACTTCGGAGTGCCGAGCTCTTTGCTCCGCCACCTCAGGACCGGCTTGGGGGATGGAACCTTGTCCCGTATCAAGCTCGGACCGCGTCATCAATACCGAACACACTAACCAGCTAAGTCGCTTTCATGCTCAAAGCTTTAATTTCTAACTTGTGTTCGGTTCGACCAAGCATTATACTTTTTTGGAAAAAAGTTGCTTGTAAAATTTTTTAAAATGTCGAAACTTTGTTCGCACACACTTGACGCGCTACCCGCGCTCATTATACCTGGGGGCTTCATTAACAGAAGCTTATTAATTCGGGCTTTAAGCCCAACACATGTGTCACACTTCCGCATGTACCTTTTATTCACCATTATATGCATCGATATGACTTAAGTTTTGGCCAAGCTGGGTTGCCTGGCTCCTGTGCTTACCCCTACGTTCCCAATTGTTCGGCTAGGTGGTAAAGGGAGCACCTCTGCGATTGTTACTGCCGGGTCAGCCGGATGTGTACCTCAGACTGGGTGAAGCCGAAAGCTAGCGTTCTTAAGGGAATACTCGGTCGGTGAACTAAAAGATGATTTCTTACCTATTCATTTCACTGCCCCCAGATGTTTTTCTGCTCTTTTCGCAGTCCGGACATGCACTTTAGGGCATGCCTCCTAGGGAAAGGAACCCCTAACGGAACTATTCTCCCTGGAAGATGTTTCTTACTAACCATGTAATATAACATAACTAGTTGGGCACTTGTCTGATAAAGCACTAATGACCCCTATGCCTGGTCTCCACGCATGCCCCGGTTTTTATAACCGCGAGGGTATTCGGACACACTCCGGACTATTGGGTCCAGAGGTTGAAGCGAAAAGGTCCGCTACGACAAACGATCTACAATCCGGCTAGAAGGCATTCTACATGTCACCTTACATTTTATAGTCAATTTTTACCCAAGTCACTTGGGGGCTCTTATGTTTGTTTGAGCCGTTTCATACTAAGTGTTTTTCTTCTTAGACGTTGCAAAGTTAAAGCACGGCAGAAGCACTTTTTTTTCTAAAGTCCAATTTTTGGATTGGCACCGAACACTTGATCTTGTTCGGACGTCATGTTTTTACTGACGTTTTTTGGTTTTCCAAGCTTTTGGCACTTTTAACTATTTGTGTGTTTTCAGCACAAGTCTCGTAGTGCAACGCCGGACACCTTTAGAGATTCGGCAAAAATATTCTCGGATATTGCTATATATGCATCAGTTTCGAATTGTGTCTTCGGTCAATAGTTGGGTTGCCCGGCTCCCGCGCTTGCCTCCTGCATTCCGCTTTGTTCGGCTAGGTGTGCAAAGGGAGAACCACTGCGATTGTGCTTCCAGCTCGCATGGTCAAGCACCTCAGTGGAGAAAGCCGAAAACTGACTGTCACAATAGGTGTAAACTGGTTAACGTTCCGATGACTATATTAAATGACGGGCCATTCATAAAATTGGCCGAAGTGTTTCCGGCTTGACCTCGACTATCGCCGAACACTACAGGGGGCTATTAACTGGCCTCCCAAACTAAATCCTCGATATTTTGCTCTTACATTGGAGCTGAGGTTTCATGATCATGCTTAGCATGACAATCAAAGAAAGGAACCGATAGCGGGACTATTTTCTTTGGAAGACATTTCTTCTATTAAACAGTAATATAACATGTCTCTCCGCGTACCTTTGTTTATAAAACCGTATGGCCAGATTGCCTTGTTTGTTGTAAATCTTTGCCCTCATAAAGGCTTTATAAAGTAGGACAAACACTCCTCGGCTATTGGCCGAGGAGGTGGAAGCTGATGGTCGGTCAACAAAGTTTTGTATAATACGGATCCGAGCATTAATGACGTAAAGTACTTGGATACATAGAGTCATTACACATAATTTGTGATTTTACTATGGATATCGATCCTTAATTCGGCCTCCCGTGCCCGCATTAAGGCTCGGGGGCTACTGGGCTTCGGGCTTATTATTTACAAATATTAAAGGGGCACATCGATCCCCTGATCTGGTATTGCCACCCGACCAGTGTCTCGGGGGCTACTGCATTGCCTGTCCAATGCAGAAATTTTTTAAGTGTAAAACAGTCTCCGAGGAGATTTTGATCCTCGGGTTGGTCGGCCGCACCCAACCTGAGTCTTGAGGACTGAGCACGCCGCTTTTTGTGTCCCGAAGTATTCTGCCGAGCTAGGACTTGATCCTCAGACCGATTTTGCAAATCAACCTGAGTCTCAGTAGCTACGGGGATCAGCGGTCTTATGTCATCCTTCATGGGCATCTTGGGTTTTAGACCGATACCCACCTTGAGCGCTACTGGCTATGTATCTCGGCAGAGAATAAATTGCACCAATCAAAAAATATTGACAAAGATCGGCCCATATTCGTGGTGGTGCACCACCTCGGAAGCAGTCCGGCATAAAGCTCGGACGCTAGTGGCTGGCTCCATAGAGGGCATTTCCGTCATTAAGCTCGGCTAAATTCCTTCAAACTTCTTTGAACCAAGGTGATTTACGACACCTCGGATACAGTTCGGCATTGGAGCTCGGATACATAGTCCGGCGTTGGAGCTCGGATATCGTCCGGCGTTGGAGCTCGGATACATTGTCCGGCGATAGAGCTGGGAAGCAGTCCGGCAATGGTGCCCAGCTGCAAAAGATACCTCGAATGCAGTCCGGTGTTGGAGCTCGGACGCAAGAGGACACTACCTCCTGGGAATAACTTCAAACCCGAGGTGTGGCATAAAAATAACAAGGCATTGATAAAGGCCAGAAACTTGAAGGGGCTCCTCGGATACCCGACATGTAAACTTGTCGAATGCATTTCGGCGATCCTCAAGATCAATGATGAGAAGATTTGTTGAACCAGTTTTCAAGACCAACGACTGAAGATGAAGAACAATTCGGAAGAATCGAGGGGCGTCCCTAACTTGAAGACCGGTTCAGGGGGCTACTGACGGTGTCCTGGACTAGGGGGTACTCACCACGTCGTCTCCCGATCAGTTGGATTGGGCCGAGGACCCCCATGGCCGTATACTCATGGGCCAGTCCGGACAGTTGCCGCATACAAGGAAGAGTCCACAAGACTTGGCGATCAAGGCGAGGACTCCTCCCCACCGGCGTATTCGGCTAGGACTCTTGTTATCCTAGGCCTCTGGTGCATTATATAAACCGAGGCCAGTCTAGTCGATAGACAATCTCATATACAACAACAATTATACCATAGGCTAGCTTCTAGGGTTTAGCCTCTCTGATCTCGTGGTAGATCAACTCTTGTAATACCCACATCATCAATATCAATCAAGCAGGACATAGGGTTTTACCTCCATCAAGAGGGCCCGAACCTTGGTAAAACATCGTGTCCCTTGTCTCCTGTTATCATTGATCCTAAGACGCACTGCTTGGGACCCCCTACCCGAGATCCGCGACATTGGTGCTTTCATTGAGAGTTCCGCTGTGTGATCGGCGAAAGGATCAATGGCTCGACTGCAGGTCAACTGCGACGTCGGCTTCTTCGTCACCAGCTTGACTGGTCACCTTGGTTCGACCAAAGACTGCGTCCTACCTCTGATCATCATGTTCAGATGAGGGCCTTCATCAACATCAACTCCGATCTCTATCAAGATCATGGAGGAATTATCCAGGGAGCCCGGGGGCTCAACGTCAACATTGCCCTCGGGCAACCGTACTGTTTTTCTGGACAGCGGACTTGTGTCCGCCGCCAACACCTCCTCAAGCGTCGTTTTAACGATTGTTTTGGTGGAATTGTGCGGAATTGAGTCTACAAAAACCCTGGAAAATTTTGTCGAGTTTCGATGGAGGAATCTCTGGCAATCTCCGATATACCGGAGCCGCATTGAATCTGGACGAGAATCCGGACGAGTTTAGTGCGTGGTGTCCAGCTTCTAGCTCGGACTTCCTTTGGAAGATCCAACCGTTGACCGGCTGCGGAATTCCTATATCTACCACCCCTCAAAATTTCAGCTCGATCCGACCGTCCAAACTACGGGAACCTTCCGATTAGTGCATCACTTTTCGGATCTGTTTTCTGCGCGAAAACGAATCCGACCCGAGTTCGTCTTTTTTATGAACGGGATTTCGGACATCCTTTTTGAAGGAAGTTTTGTGTGGGGTATTGTGTTTTGTTTCCGAACACATCCCACTAACTTTAAGATCTTTTGAACATGATCTTCAACATCATGCTGGTGTCAAACCAGTCCGGCAATATTGCTCCATGGCTGCAGACCTGCGCTAGACACGTCGTCACTTTGTTGAGCCAAGATCAACTTCTTCGGATTATCATCTCGGCAAGCCAAACAAGAGTCCAGCATCGCAAAGAATAAATCATCACCAACATCGCCGCCCCACGGATTACACGGAGCGGGCATACCGGCATCGCCGCACGGTCGCTTCATCAAGATGGCATCGACCACGTCACGACCTGCATCAGCAGGGCCGCGCTATTGCTTCTTCAAGCTGGTGTCCATCACGCCGACCTACTTCGACATCTCGGCTGGACCGGGGGCTTCACCATCTCTTCATCAACCTACTCCGGACACTTCGGCGTCACTAGCCGATCAAGGCAATGGGTGCGCGGATCGAGTCCCAATTTTGGGAATCACCTTCCTTCGGATTGCTACAACAAAGGAACCAGGTGCTATTAATCCTAGTATTTCTTTTTGCTTGTTTGGGTTAATTTTTTTCCAACGAATTATTACTCTGGTTTGTCCATCATATGCACGCAGGTCTATCAAATGGTGGCCGCTTTAACAGCGGTCGCATGGTGGTTCGGTCAGTTTCCATACATAGTCCGGCGAACGCCACATCCGGAACTCGAACCGACCTGTGAATTCAAGCCTTGCCATGCCTTTACCGCATCACGCCGCCGCCCTGCATCGACATTGACTTCGGCGCCAGGCCATATTTCTTTTATTACTCACTTTGCATAAATTATTTGTTATGCAATGATTTTTTTTTAATTATCATTATTACTATTACCTCCGGTTTGCACCATTCTTTGTGCACAGGAAAATGATCCGGGGACTTCGGCGTCACTCTGCCGCCCTGCATTGACCGTGCTATGTCACCACTTCAGAGTGACGAGCTCTTTGCTCCGCCACCTCAGGACCGGCTTGGGGGATGGAACCTTGTCCCGTATCAAGCTCGGACCGCATCATCAATACCGAACACACTAACCAGCTAAGTCGCTTTCATGCTCAAAGCTTTAATTTCTAACTTGTGTTCGGTTCGACCAAGCATTATACTTTTTTGGAAAGAAGTTGCTTGTAAAAAAATTTCCTTGTCGAAACTTTGTTCGCACACACTTGACGCGCTACCCATGCTCATTATACCTGGGGGCTTCTTTAACAGAAGATTATTAATTCGGGCTTTATGCCCAACACATGTGTCACACTTCCGCATGTACCTTTTATTCACCATTATATGCATCGATATGACTTAAGTTTTGGCCAAGCTGGGTTGCCTGGCTCCTGTGCTTACCCCTACGTTCCCGATTGTTTGGCTAGGTGGTAAAGGGAGCACGTTTGCGATTGTTACTGCCGGGTCAGCCGGATGTGTACCTCAGACTGGGTGAAGCCGAAAGCTAGCGTTCTTAAGGGAATACTCGGTCGGTGAACTAAAAGATGATTTCTTACCTATTCATTTCACTGCCCCCAGATGTTTTTCTGCTCTTTTCGCAGTCCGGACATGCACTTTAGGGCATGCCTCCCCGGGAAAGGAACCCCCTAACGGAACTATTCTCCCTGGAAGATGTTTCTTACTAACCATGTAATATAACATAACTAGTTGGGCACTTGTCTGATAAAGCACTAATGACCCCTACGCCTGGTCTCCACGAATGCCCCGGTTTTTATAACCGCGAGGGTATTCGGACACACTCCGGACTATTGGGTCCAGAGGTTGAAGCGAAAAGGTCCGCTACGACAAACGATCTAGAATCCGGCTAGAAGGCATTCTACATGTCACCTTACATTTTATAGTCAATTTTTACCCAATTCACTTGGGGGCTCTTATGTTTATTTGAGCCGTTTCATACTAAGTGTTTTTCTTCTTAGACATTGCAAAGTTAAAGCACGGCAGAAGCACTTTTTTTCTAAAGTCCAATTTTCGGATTGGCACCGAACACTTTATCTTGTTCGGACGTCATGTTTTTACTGACGTTTTTTGGTTTTCCAAGCTTTTGGCACTTTTAACTATTTGTGTGTTTTCAGCACAAGTCTCACAGTGCAACGCCGGACACATTTGGAGATTCGACAAAAACATTCTCGGATATTGCTATATATGCATCAGTTTTGAATTGTGTCTTCGGTCAATAGTTGGGTTGCCCGGCTCCCGCGCTTGCCTCCTACATTCCGCTTTGTTCGGCTAGGTGTGCAAAGGGAGAACCACTGCGATTGTGCTTCCAGCTCGCATGGTCAAGCACTCCTCGGCTATTGGCCAAGGAGGTGGAAGCTGATGGTCGGTCAACAAAGTTTTGTACAATACGGATCCGAGCATTAATGACGTAAAGTACTTGGATACATAGAGTCATTACACATAATTTGTGATTTTACTATGGATATCGATCCTTAATTCGGCCTCCCGTGCCGGACTCCAAGAATATGAAGATACAAGATTGAAGACTTCGTCTCGTGTCCGGATGGGACTTTTCTTGGCGTGGAAGGCAAGCTTGGCGATATGGATATGTAGATCTCCTTCCTTTGTAACCCACTCTATGTAACCCTAGCCCTCTCCGGTGTCTATATAAACCGGATGGCCTTAGTCCATAGGACGAACAACAATCATACCATAGGCTAGCTTCTAGGGTTTAGCCTCCTTGATCTCGTGGTAGATATACTCTTGTAACCCACATCATTAATATTAGTCAAGCAGGACGTAGGGTTTTACCTCCATCAAGAGGGCCCGAACCTGGGTAAAAACATCGTGTCCCTCGTCTCCTGTTACCATCCGCCTAGACGCACAGTTCGGGACCCCCTACCCGAGATCCGCCGGTTTTGACACCGACATTGGTGCTTTCATTGAGAGTTCCTCTGTGTCGTCACCGATAGGCTCGATGGCTTCTTCAATCATCAACGACGATGCAGTCCAGGGTGAGACCTTCCTGCCCGGACAGATCTTCGTATTCGGCGGCTTCGCACTGCGGGCCAATTCACTTGGCCAGCTGGAGCACATCGAAGGCTACGCCGCTGGCCGTCAGGTCAGTTTTGGAAGTTTGAACTTCACGGCTGACATCCGCGGGGACTTGATCCTCGACGGATTCGAGCCACAGCCGAGCGTGCCGTACTATCACGATGGGCATGATTTAGCTCTGCAGCCGGATAGTACCCTGGAGGCCGCACTCGAACCCGCTCCGATCTTCGACTCGGAGCCGGATGCGCAGACCAAGGATGGATGGCTAGACACCACCTCGGGGCCTGCAACCTCTACGGCGATAGAGCCGAACACTGTTCTTGTCCCCCATGAAGCTCGTGACTCTGAGGTGCCGGACTCCGGACCTCCCGCGCCCCCTCCAGTCGAATCCGATTGGGCGCCAATCATGGAGTTCACCGCGGCGGACATCTTTCAACACTCACCTTTTGGCGACATCTTGAGTTCGCTAAAGTACCTCTCGTTATCAGGAGAGGCCTGGCCGGACTGCGGCCAGGACGGTTGGGATGCGGACGACGAAGAAATTCAGAGCCCACCCACCACCCACTTGGTAGCCACTGTCGACGACCTAACCGACATGCTAGATTACGACTCTGAGGACATCGACGGTATGATCGACGATGCCGGAGACGACCAAGAACCAGCGCCTAACGGGCGCAGGAAAGCCACCCCATCCCACAATGTATGCATGGTGGACACACCAAAAGGAAGCGACAATGAGGAAAAACGGGACGTGGCGAAGGACAACTCCCCCAACAGACAAACAAAGCGGCGACGTAAGTGTTGGAAATATGCCCTAGAGGCAATAATAAAAGTATTATTATATTTCATTGTTCATGATAATTGTCTTTTATTCATGCTATAATTGTATTATCCGGAAATCGTAATACACGTGTGAATACATAGACCTCAATATGTCCCTAGTGAGCCTCTAGTTGACTAGCTCGTTGTGATCAACAGATAGTCATGATTTCCTGGCTATGGACATTGGATGTCGTTGATAACGGGATCACATCATTAGGAGAATGATGTGATGGACAAGACCCAATCCTAAGCATAGCACAAAGGTCGTTTAGTTCGTTTGCTAGAGCTTTGCCAATGTCAAGTATCTCTTCCTTAGACCATGAGATCGTGTAACTCCCGGATACCGTAGGAGTGCCTTGGGTGTATCAAACGTCACAACGTAACTGGGTGACTATAAAGGTGCATTACAGGTATCTCCGAAAGTAGCTGTTGGGTTGACACGGATCGAGACTGGGATTTGTCACTCCGTATGACGGAGAGGTATCTCTGGGCCCACTCGATAATGCATCATCATAATGAGCTCAAGGTGACCAAAGTGTTGGCCACGAGATCATGCATTACGGTACGAGTAAAGTGACTTGCCGGTAACGAGACTGAACAAGGTATTGGGATACCGACGATCGAGTCTCGGGCAAGTAACGTACCGATTGACAAAGGGAATTGTATACAGGGTTTGATCGAATCCTCGACATCGTGGTTCATCCGATGACAACATCGAGAAGCATGTGGGATCCAACATGGGTATCCAGATCCCGCTGTTGGTTATTGACCGGAGAACGTCTCGGTCATGTCTACATGTCTCCCGAACCCGTAGGGTCTACACACTTAAGGTTCGATGACGCTAGGGTTATAAAGGAAGTTTGTATGTGGTTACCGAATGTTGTTCGGAGTCCCGGATGAGACCCCGGATGTCACGAGGAGTTCTGGAATGGTCCGGAGGTAAAGATTTATATATGGGAAGTCCTATTTTGGCCACCGGAAAATGTTCGGGATTTTTCGGTATTGTACCGGGAAGGTTCTAGAAGGTTCCGGAGTGGGGCCCACCTGCATGGGGGGACCCACATGAACGTGAGTAGTGGGGGAAAGGCCCCACACCCCTGGTCAAGGCGCACCAAGATCCCCCCTTAGAAGGAATAAGATCATATCCCGAAGGGATAAGATCAAGATCCCTAAAAAGGGGGGATAACAATCGGTGGGGAAGGAAATGATGGGATTTCTTTCCTCCCAGCTTGGCCAACGCCCCAATGGACTTGGAGGGCAAGAAACCATCCCCTCCACCCCTATATATAGTGGGGAGGCGCATGGGAGCTTAACACAAGCCAAGGCGCAGCCCCTCCCCTCCCCAACACCTCTCCTCCTCCGTATATGCTTGGCGAAGCCCTGTCGGAGTACTGCTGCACCAAATACACCACGCCGTCGTGCTGCCGTTGGAGCAATCTTCCTAAACCTCTCCTTCCCCCTTCCTGGATCAAAAAGGAGGAGACGTCTCCCGTCCCGTACGTGTGTTGAACGCGGAGGTGCTGTCCGTTCAGCACTTGGACATCGGTGATCCGAATCACGTTCGAGTACGACTCCATCATCACCATCCCCTTGGCCAGCTTCCGCTCGTGATCTACAAGTGGTATGTAGATGCAAACTCTCTCCCTTGACTCGTTGCTTAGATGAACTCATAGATGGATCTTGGTGAAACCGTAGGAAAAATTTTAATTTTCTGCAACGTTCCCCAACAGTGGCATCATGAGCTAGGTCTATGCGTAGTTCTCTTTGCACGAGTAGAACACAATTTTGTTGTGGGCGTGGATTTTGTCATCTTACTTGCCTCTACTAGTCTTTTCTTGCTTCGGCGGTATTGTGGGATGAAGCGGCCCGGACCAACCTTACACGTACGCTTACGTGAGACCGGTTCCACCGACTGACATGCACTAGTTGCATAAGGTGGCTGGCGGGTGTCTGTCTCTCCCACTTTAGTTGGAGCGAATTTGATGAAAAGGGCCCTTATGAAGGGTAAATAGAAGTTGACAAAATCACGTTGTGGTTATTCGTAGGTAAGAAAACGTTCTTGCTAGAACCCAATTGCAGCCACGTAAAAGATGCAACAACAATTAGAGGACGTCTAACTTGTTTTTGCAGCGATTGATCATGTGATGTGATATGGCCAGAAGTTGTGATGAATGATGAATTGTGATGTATGAGATCATGTTCTTTGTAATAGGATTCACGACTTGCATGTCGATGAGTATGACAACCGGCAGGAGCCATAGGAGTTGTCTTTATTTTTTGTATGACCTGCGTGTCATTGAAGAACGCCATGTAACTCACTTTACTTTATTGCTAAACGCGTTAGCCATAGAAGTAGAAGTAGTCGTTGGCGTGACAACTTCATGAAGACACGATGATGGAGATCATGATGATGGAGATCATGGTGTCAAGCCGGTGACAAGATGACCATGGAGCCCCGAAGATGAAGATCAATGGAGCTATATGATATTGGCCATATCATGTCACAACTATATAATTGCATGTGATGTTTATTATGTTTATGCATCTTGTTTACTTAGGACGACGGTAGTAAATAAGATGATCCCTTACAAAAATTTCAAGAAGTGTTCTCCCCTAACTGTGCACCGTTGCTACAGTTCGTCGCTTCTAAGCACCACGTGATGATCGGGTGTGATGGATTCTTACGTTCACATACAACGGGTGTAAGACAGTTTTACACAGCGAAAACACTTAGGGTTAACTTGACGAGCCTAGCATGTGCAGACATGGCCTCGGAACACGGAGACCGAAAGGTCGAACACGAGTCGTATGGAAGATACGATCAACATGAGAATGTTCACCGACGATGACTAGTCCGTCTCACGTGATGATCGGACATGGCCTAGTCGACTCGGATCGTGTAACACTTAGATGACTAAAGGGATGTCTAATCTGAGTGGGAGTTCATAATTTGATTAGAACTTAATTATCATGAACTTAGTCTAAAACCTTTGCAAATATGTCTTGTAGATCAAATGGCCAACGCTCATGTCAACATGAACTTCAACGCGTTCCTAGAGAAAACCAAGCTGAAAGATGATGGCAGCAACTATACGGACTGGGTCCGGAACCTGAGGATCATCCTCATAGCTACCAGGAAACAATATGTCCTAGAAGGACCGCTAGGTGACGCTCCCGTCCCAGAGAACCAAGACATTATGAATGCTTGGCAAACTCGCGCTGATGATTACTCCCTCGTTCAGTGCGGCATGCTTTACAGCTTAGAACCGGGGCTCCAAAAGCGTTTTGAGCATCACGGAGCATATGAGATGTTCGAAGAGCTGAAACTAGTTTTCCAAGCTCATGCCCGGGTCGAGAGATATGATGTCTCCGACAAGTTCTACAGTTGTAAGATGGAGGAAAACAGTTCTGTCAGTGAGCACATCCTGAAGATGTCTGGGTTGCACAACCGTATGACCTAGCTGAACATTAACCTCCCAGATGAGGCGGTCATTGACAGAATCCTCCAGTCGCTCCCACCAAGCTACAAGAGCTTTGTGATGAACTACAACATGCAGGGGATGGAAAAGACCATTCCTAAAGTGTTCTCGATGCTGAAGTCAGTAGAGGCTGAAATCAAGAAAGAACATCAAGTGTTGATGGTCAATAAGACCACTAAGTTCAAGAAGGGCAAGGGTAAGAAGAACTTCAAGAAGGACGGCAAGGAGGTTGCCGCGCCTGGTAAGCCAGTTACCGGGAAGAAGTCAAAGAATGGACCTAAGCCTGAGACTGAGTGCTTTTATTGCAAGGGGAAGGGTCACTGGAAGCGGAACTGCCCCAAATACTTAGCAGATAAGAAGGCCGGCAAAACCAAAGGTATATTTGATATACATGTAATTGATGTGTACCTTACCAGTACTCGTAGTAACTCCTGGGTATTTGATACCGGTGCCGTTGCTCATATTTGTAACTCACAGCAGGAGCTGCGGAATAAACGGAGACTGGCGAAGGACGAGGTGACGATGCGCGTCGGGAATGGTTCCAGAGTCGATGTGATCGCCGTCGGCACGCTGCCTCTACATTTACCTACGGGATTAGTTTTGAACCTTAATAATTGTTATTTAGTGCCAAGTTTGAGCATGAACATTGTATCTGGATCTCGTTTAATACGAGATGGCTACTCACTTAAGTCTGAGAATAATGGTTGTTCGATTTATATGAGAGATATGTTTTATGGTCATGCTCCGATGGTCAATGGTTTATTCTTAATGAATCTCGAGCGTAATATTACACATGTTCATAGTGTAGATGCCAAAAGATGTAAAGTTGATAACGATAGTCCCACATACTTGTGGCACTGCCGCCTTGGTCACATTGGTGTCAAGCGCATGAAGAAGCTCCATGCCGATGGACTTTTAGAGTCTCTTGATTATGAATCGTTTGACACGTGCGAACCATGCCTCATGGGCAAGATGACCAAGACTCCGTTCTCCGAAACAATGGAGCGAGCAACCAACTTATTGGAAATCATACATACCGATGTGTGCGGTCCAATGAGCGTTGAGGCTCGCGGAGGATATCGTTATGTTCTCACTCTCACTGATGACTTAAGTAGATATGGGTATGTCTACTTAATGAAACACAAGTCTGAGACCTTTGAAAAGTTCAAGGAATTTCAGAATGAGGTGGAGAATCAATGTGACCGAAAGATAAAGTGCCTACGATCAGATCGTGGAGGAGAATATTTAAGTCACGAATTTGGCACACACTTAAGGAAATGTGGAATCGTTTCACAACTCACGCCGCCTGGAACACCTCAGCGAAACGGTGTGTCCGAACGTCGTAATCGCACTCTATTGGATATGGTGCGGTCTATGATGTCTCTTACTGATTTACCGCTATCATTTTGGGGATACGCTCTAGAGACAGCTACATTCACTTTAAATAGGGCACCGTCTAAATCCGTTGAGACGACACCGTATGAATTATGGTTTGGGAAGAAACCTAAGCTGTCGTTTCTAAAAGTTTGGGGATGCGATGCTTATGTCAAGAAACTTCAACCTGAAAAGCTCGAACCCAAGTCGGAAAAATGCGTCTTCATAGGATACCCTAAGGAAACTGTCGGGTATACCTTCTACTTAAGATCCGAGGGCAAAATCTTTGTTGCCAAGAATGGATGCTTTCTGGAAAATGAGTTTCTCTCAAAAGAAGTAAGTGGGAGGAAAGTAGAACTCGATGAAGTACTACCTCTCGAACGGGAAAGTGGTGCAGCTCAGGAAAATGTTCCTGTGATGCCCACACCAACTGAAGAGGAAACCAATGATGATGATCAAGGTACTTCGGATCAAGTTGCTACTGAACTTCGTAGGTCCACAAGGACACGTTCCGCACCAGAGTGGTACGGCAACCCCGTCCTGGAAATCATGTTGTTAGACAACGGTGAACCTTCGAACTATGAAGAAGCGATGGCGGGCCCAGATTCCAACAAATGGCTTGAAGCCATGAAATCCGAGATAGAATCCATGTATGAAAACAAAGTATGGACTTTGACAGACTTGCCCGATGATCGGCGAGCGATAGAAAACAAATGGATCTTTAAGAAGATGACAGACGCGGATGGTAATGTCACCATCTATAAAGCTCGACTTGTCGCTAAGGGTTATCGACAGGTTCAAGGGATTGACTACGACGAGACATTCTCTCCCGTAGCGAAGCTAAAGTCCGTCCGAATCATGTTAGCAATTGCCGCATACTATGATTATGAGATATGGCAGATGGACGTCAAAACAGCATTCCTTAACAGGCATCTTAAGGAAGAACTGTATATGATGCAGCCGGAAGGTTTTGTCGATCCTAAGAACGCTAACAAAGTATGCAAGCTCCAGTGATCCATTTATGGGCTGGTGCAAGCATCTCGGAGTTGGAATATTCGCTTTGATGAGATGATCAAAGCGTTTGGGTTTATGCAGACTTATGGAGAAGCCTGCGTTTACAAGAAAGTGAGTGGGAGCTCTGTAGCATTTCTCATATTATATGTAGATGACATACTCTTGATGGGAAATAATATAGAATTTCTGGACAGCATTAAGGCCTACTTGAATAAGTGTTTTTCAATGAAGGACCTTGGAGAAGCTGCTTACATATTAGGCATCAAGATCTATAGAGATAGATCGAGACGCCTCATAGGTCTTTCACAAAGCACATACCTTGATAAGATTTTGAAGAGGTTCAAAATGGATCAGTCCAAGAAGGGGTTCTTGCCTATGTTACAAGGTGTGAGATTGAGCTCGGCTCAGTCACCGACCACGGCAAAAGATAAAGAAGAGATGAGTGTCATCCCCTATGCTTCAGCCATAGGATCTATTATGTATGCCATGCTGTGTACCAGACCTGATGTAAACCTTGCCGTGAGTTTGGTAGCTAGATAACAAAGTAATCCCGGCAAGGAACACTGGACAGCAGTCAAGAATATCCTGAAGTACCTGAAAAGGACAAAGGACATGTTTCTCGTTTATGGAGGAGACGAAGAGCTTGTCGTAAAGGGTTACGTTGACGCTAGCTTCGACTCAGATCCGGATGACTCTAAGTCACAAACCGGATATGTGTATATGTTGAATGGTGGAGCAGTAAGCTGGTGCAGCTGCAAGCAGAGCGTCGTGGCGGGATCTACGTGTGAAGCGGAGTACATGGCAGCCTCGGAGGCAGCGCATGAAGCGATTTGGGTGAAGGAGTTCATCACCGACCTAGGAGTCATACCCAATGCGTCGGGGCCAATCAAACTCTTCTGTGACAACACTGGAGCTATTGCCCTTGCCAAGGAGCCCAGGTTTCACAAGAAGACCAGGCACATCAAGCGTCGTTTCAACTCCATCCGTGAAAATGTTCAAGATGGAGACATAGAAATTTGCAAAGTACATACGGATCTGAATGTCGCAGATCCGTTGACTAAACCTCTCTCGCGAGCTAAACATGATCAACACCGGAACTCTATGGGTGTTCGATTCATCACAATGTAACTAGATTGGTGACTCTAGTGCAAGTGGGAGACTGTTGGAAATATGCCCTAGAGGCAATAATAAAAGTATTATTATATTTCATTGTTCATGATAATTGTCTTTTATTCATGCTATAACTGTATTATCCGGAAATCGTAATACACGTGTGAATATATAGACCTTAATATGTCCCTAGTGAGCCTCTAGTTGACTAGCTCGTTGTGATCAACAGATAGTCATGATTTCCTGGCTATGGACATTGGATGTCGTTGATAACGGGATCACATCATTAGGAGAATGATGTGATGGACAAGACCCAATCCTAAGCATAGCACAAAGGTCGTTTAGTTCGTTTGCTAGAGATTTGCCAATGTCAAGTATCTCTTCCTTAGACCATGAGATCGTGTAACTCCCGGATACCGTAGGAGTGCCTTGGGTGTATCAAACGTCACAACGTAACTGGGTGACTATAAAGGTGCATTACAGGTATCTCCGAAAGTAGCTGTTGGGTTGACACGGATCGAGACTGGGATTTGTCACTCCGTATGATGGAGAGGTATCTCTGGGCCCACTCGGTAATGCATCATCATAATGAGCTCAAGGTGACCAAAGTGTTGGCCACGAGATCATGCATTACGGTACGAGTAAAGTGACTTGCCGGTAATGAGACTGAACAAGGTATTGGGATACCGACGATCGAGTCTCGGGCAAGTAACGTACCGATTGACAAAGGGAATTGTATACAGGGTTTGATCGAATCCTCGACATCGTGGTTCATCCGATGACAACATCGAGAAGCATGTGGGATCCAACATGGGTATCCAGATCCCACTGTTGGTTATTGACCGGAGAACGTCTCGGTCATGTCTACATGTCTCCCGAACCCGTAGGGTCTACACACTTAAGGTTCGATGACGCTAGGGTTATAAAGGAAGTTTGTATGTGGTTACCGAATGTTGTTCGGAGTCCCGGATGAGACCCCGGACGTCACGAGGAGTTCTGGAATGGTCCGGAGGTAAAGATTTATATATGGGAAGTCCTATTTTGGCCACCGGAAAATGTTCGGGATTTTTCGGTATTGTACCGGGAAGGTTCTAGAAGGTTCCGGAGTGGGGCCCACCTGCATGGGGGGACCCACATGAACGTGAGTAGTGGGGGAAAGGCCCCACACCCCTGGTCAAGGCGCACCAAGATCCCCCCTTAGAAGGAATAAGATCATATCCCGAAGGGATAAGATCAAGATCCCTAAAAAGGGGGGATAACAATCGGTGGGGAAGGAAATGATGGGATTTCTTTCCTCCCACCTTGGCCAACGCCCCAATGGACTTGGAGGGCAAGAAACCAGCCCCTCCACCCCTATATATAGTGGGGAGGCGCATGGGAGCTTAACACAAGCCAAGGCGCAGCCCCTCCCCTCCCCAACACCTCTCCTCCTCCGTATATGCTTGGCGAAGCCCTGTCGGAGTACTGCTGCACCAACTACACCACGCCGTCGTGCTGCCGTTGGAGCAATCTTCCTCAACCTCTCGTTCCCCCTTGCTGGATCAAGAAGGAGGAGACGTCTCCCGTCCCGTACGTGTGTTGAACGCGGAGGTGCTGTCCGTTCAGCACTTGGACATCGGTGATCCGAATCACGTTCGAGTACGACTCCATCATCACCATCCCCTTGGCCAGCTTCCGCTCGTGATCTACAAGTGGTATGTAGATGCAAACTCTCTCCCTTGACTCGTTGCTTAGATGAACTCATAGATGGATCTTGGTGAAACCGTAGGAAAAATTTTAATTTTCTGCAACGTTCCCCAACAGTAAGCGCCGCCCGAAGACCAGCATCGACAAAAACGGTACCCATATGGACCCGGCCCTAGAGCAGGGCGAAGCAGTGGACGACGCACACGTCAACAAGCAGCCAGCCGGACATGAACCGGACAAGCAACCCATCCCCGGCGAAGATGATCTCACATCACCAGAGCATACGAATCTCAATAACAGGCTCGTCGCCACTGCAAGAAGTTTGAAGAAGCAAAAGCGGAAGCTCAAAACAGCGGAAGACACACTTAGAATAAGATGGAGCAAAGTACTCAACACCGCAGATAAATATGGCACTAGTCACCAGACAAAGAGCTACCCGAAGCGCAAGTCGTTGCCCGAATTTGACGAGGAGGCCTTCGAGCCCCCGCAGTCAAAAAAGAAAGGGGCCGCCTGGCCGGATAGACGACCAGATGACAGGCCAAGAGCAACACGGGGCGCCACACACAAGCCGGCACATGATCAGCATAAAGATCTTCAGAAAAAGGATAACCCGGCCAGGTCTATCTATGGGCCAAAAAAGAAGACTCCAGGAAGTAACACAACCAGCCGAGCATTTGAAGACAACGGCACACCCAAATACAGGGGCGCCGCACACCCACTATGTTTTACCGACGAGGTACTGGATCATGGATTTCCAGCGGGATTTAAACCCATAAACATAGAGGCATACGACGGAACAACAGACCCCGGAGTCTGGATTGAGGATTATATCCTACACATACACATGGCAAGAGGAGACGATCTCCATGCCATAAAATACCTTCCCCTCAAGCTCAAAGGGCCGGCCCGGCATTGGCTTAAAAGCCTCCCAGAAAATGCGATTGGGAGTTGGGAAGAGCTTGAGGATGCGTTTCGAGCAAATTTTCAGGGGACTTATGTCCGGCCTCCGGATGCAGATGATTTAAGTCACATAACTCAACAGCCCGGAGAATCAGCACGCAAATTCTGGAACAGGTTCCTCACTAAAAAGAACCAAATAGTCGACTGTCCGGACGCTGAAGCCTTGGCAGCCTTCAAACACAACGTCCGAGATGAATGGCTCGCTAGACACCTCGGCCAGGAAAAACCAACAACAATGGCCGCACTAACAAGTCTCATGACCCGCTTTTGCGCGGGGGAAGACAGCTGGTTGGCTAGATGCAGCACCAGCGACCCGAGTACATCCGAAATCAGGGATGGAAATGGGAAATCATGACGCAAAAAAGATCAGTGCCAGAACAAGGAGAATGGCCCAAATAGTACGACGGTCAATGCTGGAATCAAAAGCTCTCGGCCGAACAACAAAACACTGCCCTTGAAGGATAACAGTGACGAGTTATCCAACCTCAACAAGATTCTGGATCGACTGTGTCAAATACACGGTACCTCTGGGAAGCCTGCAAACCATACCCACAGAGATTGTTGGGTCTTCAAGCAGTCCGGCCAACTTAACGCCGAACACAAAGGGCTCGACACACCAAGTGACAGTGACAAAACCCAAAAGCAGCGCTCCGGAAACCAAAAGACTTTCCCATTAGAAGTCAAAACAGTGAACTCACTTCACGTGATAACACGCAGCGCGGCCCCTGCTATACCAGGACACCGTCCGCAGACTGGGGATAGAACCCACCAAAATTTGTTATAGCAGCACTTCCTTCAAAGGAGTGACGCCAGGCCTTTTTAGCCAATTTTACAGGCTCTGTACCACTAGGGGTTGTGTTCGGTTCATCCGACAACCTCCATCGCAAAAAGCTCACCCTCCATCGCCCCATTTAGCAGTAGCCCTTAAGCACTACTGGGGCGTGCAGCTTTCACGCGCTTTCATGCAATACCGCATTACGCGTCTCTTACGCTTAAAAATGCCCGGTCCACGTGGCATATTCTTAAAACTCCAGGTGTCTCTTGACCACGGAGAATGTGCGGCTGCCTAGACAGCCACACATTATTCCGACCTTGCAGGTCAAAGCCCCTAAAAATAGGTCATTTAGACCTCGGACATGGTTAGACGAGTCCGGCAAGGGGCTTCCCAGCCGCATACCCCTTTTTTTAGGGGGCCGCGCGCATAAATGATGAAAGCCAATAAAGCTCAACTTTCTTCATCTTCCAAATTATACTTTATTTTGATACACTTTTTGCACGATATTCCTTAGAAACTAAGTCCTTCTCTTTTACAGATGAAGCACGTGCTACACCCGTCCAGGATACAGCACAATGGAGACACAGGCGCAGACGTGCAGTAGGGACCCGTTGCAAGGATTCTTTTCAGATTAAGACCCTGCGTAAACCTTTCTCACTGTCTCTTGTTGATACACATCCCCCGGTTTCCTACCAGAGCCGAGGAGGAGGCTGGCGTTTTGGCATCGGCCGCGTCAGAAGTTCCCGCCTGTACCTGGACACTAGGGGCTTAGGGCTTTATTTTGCCGGATATCATAAAGACCGAACACCTCAGGGAGTGTTCGGCGTATCAAGTTAGGCCTTATATGCATCAGCTCCGAATCATGTGTTTTGTCAAATGTTGGGTTTGCCCGGCTCCTATGTTTTGCTGCCTTACGTTCCGTATCATCGGCTAACGCGGCACCAGGAGAACTACTGCGATTGTGCCCCGGTTCGGCCGGGAGAGCACCTCAGTAGAGAAAGCCGAAAACTGACTGTCATGATATAGCGAGAGACTGGTCAACCACTCGATCGACCATTGGAATGTTTAGAATTCCTCCGCTTTGACGAAGGACCGCTTCCCGGTCAGGCACATACGCGCCCCAAGTTCGGAGAAGCACGGTGCCATCAGGGGCTATATAGTAGCCCCACATTCGAGCTCCTATGGCTAAGTGAAAGTGATAAAGCATTATAGTCCGGTTGCCTAGTTTGCTATGCTATCACCTCCTTAAAAGGACCAAGACGTTGGATTAAGTGTGAAAAAGCGTTTTTCTTTTTGCAAACACCCCCGGACCATGTGCGTGGGGGCTGAAGCCAAAGACTGCCATCTTTCAGATTATACATACATATACGGCCGCACAGAAGATAGTTCAACACTTGAACACACAAGTATAAAAAGTCATTGCATTATAAACATGATCTTAGAAATCATACATGTCATTCAAACATAACATCTTTCGAGCACTGCGACTCTATTATACGAGCGCCCTGCAGGACTTCCTCAAAGTAATGCTCAGTGGGGAATCGGCTTTTGTCCGAACCCCGGGATGCAACAGCGGTGGCATCCATCTCCGCCCAGTATGTTTTACCACGGGCAAGAGCCATCCGCGCACCTTCTATGCATGTCGACCGCTTCATCGCCTTAATATGCGGCACTGCCCCAAGGAATTTCTGCAACAAGCCAAAATAACTCTTCGACTTGGGGCTTTTCGGCCACAGATGAGTTACCACATCCGTCATGCCCAGTCCGGACAATCTATTCAGCTCAGCCCACTCAACCAGCCGATCACTCAACGGAAGTGGACGCTCTGGACTATGGAATTGAGACCAGAAAAGCTCTTCCATTTCATGATCCTCCTGGCTTCGAAAGTGCACGACTGCGTCAGCCGCACTCGCCGCCAAGTCCAGATAAGGATCCTCCGCACCGTACAATCGGCCCAGCTGAGCATACTTCGGATCCGTGAACTTCCTACGCAGCATAAAGGGCTTTCCAGCCACAATGTCTCCGACCTGACGCAGTTCCTCGTTCATAGCCCGCATCGCACTACGGGCATCCTTGGCTTCGGCATCGGCCTTCTTCAGGTCCTCTTGCTCTGTTCGGCGTTCTCCTTCAAGAACCTCCAGGTGGTCGGTAGCAACTTTTACTTTCATGGCCATTCCGTCCATCTCCTCCCTGCTTCGGCAGTGAGCAGCCTTCTGGGCTTCTAGCTCTTCCGCTGCCTTCAAGGCAGCCGCCTCGCTTTTTCTGGCTTGCTCCTTGGCCCGAGCAAGTTCTGCTCGAAGGTCTTCCACAGCAGCAGCACCATCTGCATCAAGCATACAACTTGTAAGGAATGGGCATCAGCTCCCTTACTAAGCGACCGCGGCGCAATCACATACCTTGTGACTCATCAAGTCGTTTATTGACCAGCGAGATGTCCGCATCTGCAGCGTCGAGTTGCTTCTTCAGCTCGGCGAATCCATCCGTCCGGCTGGCCACCGAACGTTCCGCCACCTGCATAGGAAAGGCGACAGTTAATAACTGAGATTATGATCCTAGGCACGCTGCCGTTTTCGACAGCATACCAAGTCTCAGGGGCTACTATACAGGGCGCACTTCATGGGCAAAACTGTCAACAGGTATGTCATTTTTTGCGTACCTCAAATCCCGTCAGTAAACTTCCGACGGCCTCATACAACCCACTTTCAGCGGACGAGATCCTCTCAATCACATTACCCATTAATGTGCGGTGATCTTCTGAGATGGACGCCCTATTAAGCAAATCATGCAGCTCCACCGGCCATACTCCAATGGGTGCCGAACTCTCTGGCCCCGCCGGACTCGGGGAGACCCTCCGCGACGACACCTCAGGGTCGTCCGCCCCGTGCGATGGGGTGGCAGATGGAGGCGTTTCGCTCTCCATCATCTCCGGACGAAGGTCTCCCGAAGATGAGTTGTGCTGAGATGGGCTGAGATCCGAACTACAAGGTACAAACTTTGGTTACCTTTAGACATTAAGCAGGGGTGTCTAATAATTATAAAATCCCCCTTTTTACTTACGGCTCGTTAGAGGGCTGATTCCTCCGAGGAGACAGTACGGTCGGGGCGCTTTCTGGCGCAGGACCTTCCGGTACAGATTTCTTTCCCCGCTTTGAGGCCTTGGCCTCCGGATCTTCGGAAGCGTTCCGCTTCTCCCCTGGAAGGAGGGACTCTCGATTCCTCCCTTACTAAACGCCTCCTTGGCAGAGGTGACAGTTTCCCCGTGCCCCCCTTCGCCCTCATTTGAAGGTGCAACCTCCAACATTTTGATTAACACGGGATCCTGCGTGGTCTCAGGGAGGGGGCCGGACACCGTATCAGTTTCGCTTGTGCTATCCACTCCTGTCCAGGGATAGTTGGTTAAAAGGCAAGCTCGCGATAAATAAATGGATGGTGTGCCCGGACACAGGGCTACTTACTTGAGTATCCACGCGATTGCAGCTTAGGCCAGCGTCCTCGGTCAATTCCGGATGCGTCTCTTGCGATCAGAACAGTTTATACATCTCCATGGGAGTCAAACCCATGAAGTGTTGAAGAGCTCGCGGCCCCTTCGGATTAAATTCCCACAGGGGGAGGGGGCGACGTTTGCAGGGTAGTAGGCGCCGGATCAACATGATCTGCACCACTGCGACCAGATTGATCTCCCTTTCTTGGAGGACTCGAATCTGGTCCTGCAATAGGGGGACGTCTTTGGGCGACCCCTAGTCATGCCCCTTGTTGACCCATGATGTCAGCTGCTATGGAGGGCCCGAGCGAAAGACGGGCGGCGGCTTCTGCCTGCTGCCCCGGGAAGCGGTGATATAAAACCACTCATGTTGCCACAAGCCGAGCTCCTCTTGGAAAGAGCCCTTGGGCCATGGAGCTTCGGCCCTCTTGCTTATAACCGCCCCGTCGCACTCTGCTTGACGCCCCTCAATAATCTTCGGCTCCACGTTGGAGGTTTTGAGCCATAAGCCAAAGTGAGGGGTAGTGCGGAGGAAGGCTTCACAAACAACAATGAATGATGACATATGGAGGATGGACTCCGGAGCTAGGTCGTGGAATTCCAGCCCATAGTAAAACATGAGCCCCCTCATGAAGGGATCCGTCGGGAAGCCTAAACCCCGACGGAAGTGAGACATGAACACGACGATCTCACCAGGCTCGGGAGTTGGGATAACTTGCCCTCGGGCAGGCAGCCTATGCGAAATCTCGTAGCTTAAATACCTGGCATCTCTCAGCTTTAGCACGTCCTCCTCCGTGACGGAGGAGGGCATCCACCGGCCTCGTAGATCAGGACCGGACATTGTCGAGGATCGAAGGTACCTGAATTCGGAGCCCTGGGTGTTAGAACTCAGGGAGAGGGGCGGATTCGATAGAAGATTGAATAAAAAGAACGGGCCTTGGTCTCATTATAAAGAGGAAGAATACCAAGAGCCGTCCCCGTGACCGTTTGGAACCTGCCTTCGATAGAGGGGGCGTGGCAACGGGCGCGGTTGCGTTACCCACGTCCGTATTGATGGGAATCCCGAAATAAGGGGAACACGATCTCTGCTTCGACAGGACGTGCCAAGGAAACCACTTCGCTAAACACGCTGAAATGGTACAATAAAAACGTTTCAAATAAAGGCTTGGTTGTGTGTGACGTCACGCCACGGAATACGTCAGCAGATTGAACTTGTGTGAATATTATTCTCTCTATGGTGGTATGTGGAAATTATTTTGCAGAGCCGGACACTATCCTGGTGTTCACAATCTTCTATAAATTATTCGGAGGAGGAACCCGCCTTGCAATGCCAAAGACAATATGCGCGCCGGACTCGTCGTCATTGAAGCCTGGTTCAGGGGCTACTGAGGGAGTTCCGGATTAGGGGGTGTCCGGATAGCCGAACTATCATCATCGGCCGGACTCCAAGACTATGAAGATACAAGATTGAAGACTTCGTCCCGTGTCCGGATGGGACTTTCCTTGGCATGGAAGGCAAGCTTGGCGATACGGATATGTAGATCTCCTACCATTGTAACCGACTCTGTGTAACCCTAGCCCTCTCCGGTGTCTATATAAACCGGATGGCTTTAGTCCATAGGACGAACAACAATCATACCATAGGCTAGCTTCTAGGGTTTAGCCTCCTTGATCTCGTGGTAGATCTACTCTTGTAAGCCACATCATCAATATTAATCAAGCAGGACGTAGGTTTTTACCTTCATCAAGAGGGCCCGAACCTGGGTAAAAACATCGTGTCCCACGTCTCCTGTTACCATCCGCCTAGACGCACAGTTCGGGACCCCCTAGCCGAGATCCGCCGGTTTTGACACCGACATTGGTGCTTTCATTGAGAGTTCCTCTGTGTCGTCACCGATAGGCTCGATGGCTTCTTCGATCATCAACAACGATGCAGTCCAGGGTGAGACCTTCCTCCCCAGATAGATCTTGGTATTCGGCGGCTTCGCACTGTAGGCCAATTCGCTTGGCCAGCTGGAGCAGATCGAAGGCTACGCCCCTGGCCGTCAGGTCAGATTTGGAAGTTTGAACTTCATGGCTGACATCCGCGGGGACTTGATCCTCGACGGATTCGAGCCACAGCCAAGCGTGTCGTACTGTCATGATGGACATGATTTAGCTCTGCCGCCGGACAGTACTCTGGAGGCCGCACTCGAAACCACTCCGATCTTCAATTCGGAGCCAGCTCCGCAGATCGAGGATGGATGCCTAGACACCGCCTCGGGGGCTGCAACCTCTACGGCGATAGAGCCGAACACCGATCTTGTCCCCCATGAAGCTAGTGACTCCGAGGTGCCGGACTCCTTGCCGGACTCCGGACCTCCCACGCCCCCTCCAGTCGAATCTGATTGGGCGGCGATCATGGAGTTCACCGCGGCGTACATCTTTCAACACTCACCTTTTGGCGACATCTTGAGTTCGCTAAAGTACCTCTCGTTATCAGGAGAGGCCTGGCCGGACTGCGGCCAGGACTGTTGGGATGCGGACGACGAAGAAATTCAGAGCCCACCCACCACCCACTTGGTAGCCACTGTCGATGATCTAACCGACATGCTAGATTACGACTCTGAGGACATCGACGGTATGGACGACGATGCCGGAGACGACCAAGAACCAGCGCCCACCGGGCACTGGAAAGCCACATCTTCATACGACATATACATGGTGGATATCCCAAAGGATGGGAACGGCGAAGGAATAGCGGAGGATGACCCCTCCAAGAAACAGCCCAAGCGCCGGCATCAGCGGCGCCGCTCTAAATCCCGCCATAGCAAGAATGACGATTCCGGCACCAGAGACAATAATACACCGGATAGCGCCGAAGACAATCCACTCCAGCAAGATCCAGCACAGGAGGAGGGAGACGCCAACCCTCATGAGAGAGCGGCGAAGAAGAGGTAGAGGACTATATGCCTCCCTCCGGAGACGAGGAAAGCCTCGACGACAACAAATTCGTCGTGCCTGAGGATCCCGTCGAACAGGAGCGTTTCAAACGCAGGCTTATGGCCACGGCAAACAGCCTCAAGAAAAAGCAGCAGCAGCTTAGAGCTGATCAAGATCTGCTAGCCGACAGATGGACCGAAGTCCTCGCGGCCGAAGAGCATGAACTCGAACGCCCCTCCAAAAGCTACCCCAAACGTAAGTTGCTCCCCCGATTAGAGGTGGAGGCATATGATCCCGCTTCACCAGGAGACAATACGGCTGATCGACCACCCCGTGGTCGCGACAGAGAGGCCTCAAGGCCCTTCACTAGACCCATACCCCGGCATCGCTCGAAAAGCACAAGGCCACAGGGGAACACTCCGGACCTGCGTGACATATTGGAGGATAGGGCAAGACAATCAAGATCGATCTATGGATCACGTGGGCGCCGAACCTGGGAACACTCCGGACCTGGCTCTGTTTTATGCATTATTCCGTAGCCTACCCCTGGAGGGGGACATGTTAAATAGTCCCATCCCTTGCTTACGCACCACTTGTATCGTCCTGCGCTTACATCAGTTTTTATTTGAATAAAGCAATGCAGCACATTTTTGCTTCTAATTGCATTTCTTTCTTACACATATGTTCATCTATGACATGTTGCATCCGTATGTTTTGGTACGGCTAAATACACCAGGGGCTTATGTTTCCCGCGTTATGGTGTGATAAGTCCGAACACTTTCACAAGTGCGGCACCCCGAACTTATAGCATTATATGCATCGGCTCCGAATCATGTTCTTGGGTCAATAGTTGGGTTTGCCCGGCTCCCATGTTTTGGTACCTTACGTTCTGTTTTATCGGCTAAGGTAGCACTGGGAGAACAACTGCGATTGCGCCCTAGTTGAGCTGGGTTAACGCCTCAGTGGAGAAAGCTAAAACTGACCGTCATGATGAGGCGAGAGCTGGTCGCTGTTCGAGAGGTTCTTTGCGAGTCCCTAAAGACTTATGCCGCTTCGAGCGAGGAGCCGGATTCTGTCCGGCCAAGGCGTGGATAGCGCCCCAAATTCGGCCTTCCAAAAACTAGGGGCTTCGCCGAAATTTAAAATTATAGAATTCTATGGCTAAGTGAGAGTGTTCAAGCATTATAAGTCCGGTTGCCTTGTTCGTTGTGTTGAGCGCCTCCCTAGATGGACCCAAAAATGGGAACAAGAGCGCTCGAGTTTATCCCGAACACCCCAGCACTCGTGGCATGGGGGCTGAAGCCGACGACTTGCCATCTCTCAGATTTGATAAACAGCCGCACAGAAGGTAATATTTTTAAATTAACAAGCGTTGCTTAGCGCATATGAACCAAGTTTTCAGCGCACAAGATAACAAAATGCGAGTCTACTCAAATATTACATCTTTGGAGCACTCACCCGCAATAGTGCGGGCGCCCTTCAGCACACTCCTATAATACATCTTGGGCGTGCGATGCTCCTTGCCCTCTGGTGGGGGGTCCGTCACAAGCTTCTGGGCATCCATCTTGCCCCAGTGCACCTTTGCGCGGGCAAGGGCCCGACGCGCACCCTCGATACAGGCGGAGTGCTTGATAACTTCAACCCACGGGCATGCGACCACCAGCCACCGCACCAGGCCGAAGTAGCTCCCAGGCGTAGCCTCCTTAGGCCACAGCCGAAATATGAGGCCCTTCATGACCTATTCGGCCGCCTTGTGGAGCTCGACCAGCTGCTTCAGTTGGTCGCTAAGGGGCACCGGATGTCCGGCCTCAGCATACTGAGACCAGAAGACCTTCTCCGTTGAGCTCCCCTCCTCGGCTCGGTAGAATGTGGCAGCATCGGACACGCTGCGGGGAAGATCTGCGAACGCTCCTGGAGAGCTCCGAATTCGGGTAAGCGACAGGTAATTAACACTCACATGCTTACTTTGCATGAAAAATGCCTTACCCACTGCTATTTTCTTCACCGCCTCTATCTCCTGGAGGGCCTTGTAGGCTTCGGCCTTAGCGGCTTTGGCACTCTCAAGAGCTGTTGCAAGCTCAGACTCTCGAGTCTTTGAGTCACGCTCCAGGCTCTCATGTTTCTTCACGAGATCCTGGAGCTCTTGCTGTACCTCCACCACCCGCGCCTCCTATTTCTCTCGCTCGGTGCGCTCCACAGCCGCATTGCATTCGGCTGCGGCCACCGCCTCCTTCAGGGTCGCCACCTCGTTAGTGGCCCCTGCAATACCCCAGTTATCCTTGTCATTTTTCTTGCAACCAAATCCTTTTCTGTAAGGTACAATTTTCATAAGGTATTACTCACCTTCTTTTTCCTCGAGCTGCTTCTTGGCATGGCCGAGCTCGTTTTCGAACCGCTCGATGTTTTCCTTCAAAGTTTTGACCTCCGCAGTCAGTGCGGCAGAGGTCAGCAGCACAGCCTGCAATCCCATATTGACATATTTTCATGACTCCTGCGTTTATCTTTCTAAAGATCCTCAGTCCGGCTTTTCTTTCCAAACACCGAACCGAGCATCAAAGACTACTGTCTATGCGGTACCGTTTTACATATATTGAAATTCTTACCTCAAAGCCTGTTAGAAGGCTGCTGCAGGCTTCGATCAGCCCGCTCTTGGCGAGCTGAACCTTCTGAATCACCGCACTCATAACAGTGCGGTGTTCCTCTTTGATGGAGGCGCCGTTGAGCGCCTCCAGCAAATTATCCAGCACCTCCGGTTGGACGGAGGCAGCCGGCGTCGCAGTCTTGCCCTTCTTACGAAGGGGTCGCCCGCCGGACTCTGGAGCCACTATGGGTTCCGGGGCTGAGTCCGGTGCAAAGTCCGGGAGGTTGTCCTGCGACACCTCCAGGGCCCTCTCCTCCTGGTGGGTCCCTTCCTGGGATCCCACCTCGGCATCGTCCGCATCACGGGGGGTGGAGGCAGTCGGAAGAGAATCCATATCCGACGCCCTTAAGGACCCGCTCGACGAAGTGGGGAGATCATCCTTAGGCGGACTGCAGGGTTGTATGCGGCATTAGAAAGACGTAATGTGGCGGAAAGCGAAAACCTTGAAGTTATTCGGGAGTCCGGATACTTACGATCTCGCCAGAGGCTTGGCCCTTGGAGGCCAGTCCTTGTCATCGTCACTCGCGTTGGCGGAATAGTCCGGGGGAAGAGTTTTTCCCCTCTTGGACCCTTCGGCCTCCCTTGTTGGGGAGGCCTTCCTTTTCTTTCCTCCCCCCGCTTGGGCAGAGGCTTTCTTCTTCTCCTCCTCGCCTTGGTGGGAGGAGTCGGCCTCGGACTCATCGTCCGATAGCACCTGAAAACGGGAACTCTTACGAGTCCCCGTGGCCTTCTTCTTGGCCTTCTTCTCCGGCACCACGTGGGGTGCCGGAGCCAGCAGCCCCGTTAGGCGGGCGTCAGCTGGGTCCTCTGGCAATGGGGCCGGACAGATAGCCTGTGCGGCCTTCTTCAGCCAGTCCTGTCAAAGGAAGGGGAGTTTAGATCCCGCATAGAGTCAAACTATGAATAACAAGCGTCCCGTAAAGGACAATATCACTTACCTCGTCAGCTGGACGCTGCGAGCTGAATCCGCGATCTTCGGTAGCAGATGCGGGAGCCTCAGCGCCCTTGAACAGCACCTTCCAGACCTCTCCGTACGTAGTGTCAAAGAGCCCATTCAAAGTCTGGTGCTGTGCCGGATCGAACTCCCACATGTTGAAGCCCCGTCGTTGGCACGGGAGAATCTGGCGGATGAGCATGACCTGGACTATGTTGACAAGCTTGAGCTTCTTGTCCACCAGCTTTTGGACGCAGGCTTGGAGTCCGGTCAGCTCCTCCGAATCGCCCCAAATCCGGCCGCTCTCTTTCCAGGAGGTGAGCCGTGTGGGGATGCCGGATCTGAATTCGGGGGCCGCTGCCCATTCGGGATCACGCGGCTCGGTGATGTAGAACCACCCCGATTGCCACCCCTTGATGGTTTCCACAAAGGTGCCCTCCAGCCACATAACGTGGGACATCCTGCCCACCATGGCGCCTCCGCACTCCGCTTGGCTGCCCTTCACAACCTTCGGCTTGACACTGAAGGTCTTGAGCCACAAGCCAAAGTGGGGCTGGATGCAGAGGAAGGCCTCGCACATGACGATAAACGCCGAGATGTTGAGAATAAAATTTGGGGCCAGATCATGGAAATCTAGGCCGTAGTAGAACATGAGCCCCCGGACAAAGGGATGAAGTGGGAAGCCTAGTGCGCGGAGGAAATGGGGAAGGAATACTACCCTCTCATGGGGCCTAGGGGTGGGGATGAGCTCTCCCTCGTCAGGGAGCCGATGCGCGATGTCGCTGGACAAGTATCCGGCGCTGCGTAGCTTCTGGATATGCCCCTCTGTGACGGAGGAGGCCATCCACTTGCCTCCCACTCCGGACATATTTGGAGAAGGTTGAGGTGAGATGTGCGGGTTTCGGCACTAGAGCTCGAGTTCGCAGAGATGGATAAGCCAAGGAGGAAGAAGGCGCAGGTAAAAAGGTTGGATCTTTATCCCTTATATGGGCGGACAGAAACACGCGTCCCCGCCGGCCTGGTAAAACTCGCTTATCCCCCAAGCGTCGTGATTGATGGCGCGGTTGGGTTACCCACGTCCGTATTGATGGGAATCCCCGAATAAGGGGAACACGATCTCTGCTTCGAGAAGACGTGCCAAGGAAACTGCCTCGCTAAACGCGCTAAGATGGAACAATAAAAACAATTTGAAGGCTTGGTAGTGGTGTGACGTTACGCCACAAAATACGTCAGCAGATTGAACTTGTGTAATATTATTCTCTCTACGGTTGTATGTGGAATTTATTTTGCAGAGCCGGACACTATCCTGGTGTTCACCATCTTCTATAAATTATTCGGAGGAGGAACCCGCCTTGCAATGCCGAAGATAATATGCGCACCGGACTCGTCGTCATTGAAGCCTGGTTCAGGGGCTACTGAGGGAGTCCCGGACTAGGGGGTGTCCGGATAGCCGAACTACCATCATCGGCCGGACTCCAAGACTATGAAGATACAAGATTGAAGACTTCGTCCCGTGTCAGGATGGGACTTTCCTTGGCGTGGAAGGCAAGCTTGGCGATACGGATATGTAGATCTCCTACCTTTGTAACCGACTCTGTGTAACCCTAGCCCTCTCCGGTGTCTATATAAACTGGATGGCCTTAGTCCATAGGACGAACAACAATCATACCATAGGCTAGCTTCTAGGGTTTAGCCTCCTTGATCCCGTGGTAGATCTACTCTTGTAACCCACATCATCAGTATTAATCAAGCAGGACGTAGGGTTTTACCTCCATCAAGAGGGCCCGAACCTGGGTAAAAACATCGTGTCCCTCGTCTCCTGTTACCATCCGCCTAGACGCATAGTTCGGGACCCCCTACCCGAGATCCGCCGGTTTTGACACCGACATTGGTGCTTTCATTGAGAGTTCCTCTGTGTCGTCACGGTCAGGAAGGATGCCTTCTCCCGTCTTTAAAGACGGTACCATCGTCAAGAGAGCTTTGGCCGCCGGCCAAACCGTCCGGCTAGGTGGTTTTCTTATAACCGCCTGTTCGGCCACCGCTCCGACGATGACCTCTCAGGTCATCAAAAGCGATCTTCACGTCAGCCCGGAATTCGCCGAGCAGTTAGATCCGATTGAGCTCTCCTCTGTAAACAAGCTCTTGGATCGAATCGCCGCCTTGGGAGTCGCCACAGACTACGATCAGATTGGGCTTAAACCCGATCTAAGAGAGATTAACTCTCCTTAGGCCACCCACCACATTGTCGTGGTAGAGGAACAATGCGGCAACCCTTCTTCTACGTTGAAAACCAACTATGTCCGGATTCCAGATCCCTCCAAGCCGGATTCCCGCGAAGGGACAGACGCTAATCAAATACTGAACCTAGAGTCGGGCATCGGACTAGATTCGTTGGAAAGCTTCCAGCAAGTCAAGCTTCCAAATACGGAAACTTCTTGGCCTTTGAGCCTCAGATCGGGCGGGGTTCCGAACTTGATTCCACCCGCCCACCCAAACATAAGCGATCTATCTCGAATACGGCAAGAGCCCGATGAAACAGTACATCATTACTGGGCCAGATATCTCCTGGTTATGAATAGGATAAAGGACTGCTGCGAAGAAAGCGCGATTTCAATTTTCTGCAACAATTGCATGGACAAGGGAATCATGAACGCCATAAGTCGTCGCGAAGTTACACGCTTCATCGACCTAGCGACTATCCTACAAAAATACTGTGCGGTAGAGAGTGCTAGGAACACCGAAACTAGGTTTTGGGACAGTCCGGCCTTGACCACAACCCTAGTCCGAAGTAAAAGGGTGCGCCATACTCAAGCACCTGGGTTAAAAACCAAAAAGCAAAGACCCCCTAAAGGGCATGGAACCGTACAGGAGGGCTGGCTCAAAGGACCCTGCAAAATCCACAGTACGGAGGGCGCCACTCCAACACACAGCCTTCGAGCATGTTGGATACTACGACAGGTGGCCAAAAGTGGCGAAGGCTTTTTAGTCTCGGGCAAACAGCCCAGCAGTACCGGTACGGTATTAACAGTCTTCGAGACTTTCGCATCAAATAACATGCGAAAACGAACAATCCGCGGCCTCGCCGAAGTCTACCAAGTAGCAACAGCAAATCCATGGAGTGACACGGCTATCACCTTCAACGCCAGCGACGAACCTAAATTCGGAACAGCTAGAGTACCAGCCGCATTGGTCCTCAGTACGATAGTGGACGACTTTCGACTTACCAAGGTACTCATGGATGGCGGCAGCGGATTAAACCTCATCTATGAGGAAACCCTTCAAAAAATGGATATTGACTGGAGCCGCATCGAGCGAAGCAGCACAACCTTCAGAGAGATAATCCCTAGTCGAGAAGTACGCTGCACAGGAAAAATCACACTAGATGTAGTGTTCGGCTCACCGGACAATTACAGGTCCGAGGAGGTCACGTTCCAAGTGGCCCCATTCGGCAGAGGATATCACACTTAGTTAGGGCGAGAGGCATTCACAATCTTCCAAGCTATACCCCACTACGGGTACATGAAGCTCAAAATGCCCGGACCCAATGGGATAATCACTCTTGCCAGCGATCCAGATACAGCACTCCGTGCTGAAAATAAGACAGCCGCACTGGCCCTAGAGGCATTGTCCGAAGCCCTAGCGGCAGAGGAACTAACTACGTTGCGCTCCATGGTGGATAGGGACGATGTGATACTCGATAAGAGGTTCAAGTCCACCTCTTTTAAACCAGCAGACGAAATAGTCAAATTTCAGGTCCATCCAACGGACCCCACAAAGACGGCCTCCATTGGGGCACAATTAAGTCCTGATGTCGAAGCCGCACTACGAGAATTCCTTCGGGAAAATTGGGACATTTTTTCCTGGCACCCTTCAGACATGCCAGGAATCCCACGCAGGCTGGCAGAGCACAGCCTAAACATCCTAAAAGGATTCAAGCCGGTCAAACAGGCTCTTCAGTGATTTTCCGAACCCAAAAGATAGGCAATGGGAGAAGAGCTAGCCAAACTCTTAGAAGCCGGATTCATCAGAGATATAAAACATCCAACTAGCTAGCCAATCTAGTAATGGTACCAAAAAAGGACAAATCCTGGCGCCTCTGCGTCGATTTTAAAGACCTTAACAAGGCCTGTCCAAAGGACCCTTTCCCCCACCCTCGCATCGACCAAATCATCGATGCTACCGCAGGGCACGATTCATTGTGCTTCCTCGACGCATACTCCGGATACCATCAAATCAAGATGGCGGAGAAAGACCAGGCCGCAATGGCATTCATTACTCCATATGGGCCATTTTGCTTCAACACAATGCCCTTTGGACTCAAAAACGCCGGCGCAACATATCAGCGCATGATTCAAACATGTTTGGCTACCCAGATAGGCAAAACAGTAGAGGCATACGTAGACGATGTGGCCGTCAAGACCAAACACGTCGAAACTCTAGTAGAAGACTTGAGGGTGACATTCGACAACCTCCGAGCATATGACATTAAGCTCAGTCTGGAAAAATGCATCTTCGGCGTACCAGCCGGAAAGCTCTTGGGCTTCATCGTATCTGGTAGAGGAATTGAAGCAAACCCGGCCAAAATCCGAGCTCTGTCACAATTGGATATTCCAAAAGACCTCAAGCAAATACAAAAACTAACCGGATGTGTAGCGGCCTTAAGCCACTTCATCTCCCGTTTGGGAGAAAAGGCTCTGCCCCTCTACCGCCTCCTCCGGCGCACTGAACATTTCGAATGGACGGATGCTGCCACAGCCGGACTCGAAGAAATAAAGGCCATACTGGCAACAAATCTGGTCCTGACCGCGCCCAACCTGGGCGAACCTATGTTATTATATATCGCAGCAACACATCAAGTTGTCAGCGCGGTACTCGTCGTCGAGCGAGAGACAGAAGGGCACAGATTCCCTCTTCAAAAACCAGTGTACTACGTATCCACTGTTCTAACTCCATGCAAGTCCCGGTACCCACATTATCAAAATATAGCATATGCGGTGTTCATGGCATCCCGGAAGCTGCGACACTACTTTCAAGAGTGTTCCATAACGGTGGCCTCTGAAGTACCTCTCAACGATATTATAAACAATCGCGACGCAATGGGCAGGATTGCAAAATGGGCTATTGAGCTCTTACCATTTGACATAACCTATAAACCACGGCGAGCTATAAAATCGCAGGTTCTAGCCGACTTCGTCGCCGAATGGACCGAAGCCGAACTCCCTAAAGAGTACGGTGCATACTCCAATTGGATCATGCATTTCGACAGATCCAAAATGTTGGCTGGCTTGGGGGCTGGCGTCGTCCTGACGTCCCCAACTGGAGACACAATCCAATACGTACTTCAAATAATGTACATGGACTCCAATAACGCAGCCGAATACGAGGCCCTTCTACATGGCCTCCGGATGGCAATCTCCATGGGCATTCAACGCCTAGAGGTGCGCGGGGATTCAAACCTCGCAATATCCCAAGTAAATGGAGACTTTGATGCCAAAGATCCAAAAATGGCAGCTTACCGCAACGCCGTCCTAAAAATGTCAGCTCGGTTCGAAGGACTCGAATTCCACCATGTAGCCCGGGATAATAACCAGGCAGCAGACGTGTTAGCACGCATCGGCGCGAAAAGAGACGCCGTCCCTCCAAACATCTTCCTAGAACGGCTCTTCAAGCCATCCGTGTTATGGGAAGAGGAGTCCGGAAATAACAATCCGGAGCCAGCTGCATCACCTAACTCAGACCATTCTGACACAATCGGCGGCTCAGCCAACGAAATAACACCTTCAGCTCACGAAATAATGGCAGTAATTGCCCCGTGGACAGAACCATTCCTAGCCTACTTAATTCGGCAGGAACTTCCCGAAGACCAAAATGAGGCCCGCTGCATAGTTCGGCGATCTAAAGCCTACAAGGTCCATGAGGGAGAACTTTATAAGAAAAGCACAACCGAAGTCCTTCAAAGGTGTATCTCCGAAGAGGAGGGGCGGAATCTCCTGGCTGAAATTCACACCGGACTCGGCGGGCACCACGCTGCAGCCCGGGCACTCGTAGGCAAGGCCTTCCGTACAGGATTTTATTGGCCAGCAGCCCGGGCGGATGCTCAGGACTTAGTCCAACGATGCGTCGGTTGCCAGCTCTTTGCTAATCAAAGCCACATGCCACCCACCGCCCTCAAAACTATACCCATTACCTGGCCGTTCGCGGTCTGGGGGCTTGACATGGTTGGACCCCTTAAAGGGGGAACCCACAAGCACAAATACTTATTGGTCATGGTGGACAAATTCACCAAATGGATTGAGGCCAAGCCGGTTAAGACGGCAGAATCCGGACTGGTGATAGACTTCCTATCCGGGGTAGTACACCGTTTTGGCGTCCTCCACAGCATCATCACTGATAACGGCACGAACTTCACTGCCGACGAGGTTAAACTCTGGTGCAAAAACATGGGCATCAAGCTCGATTACGCTTCAGTCTATCACCCCCAAACTAACGGTCAAGTCGAGCGAGCAAATGGTCTAATCATGAGCGGCATCAAACCCAGACTAGTGCGGTCCCTCAAGGAATCTAACACGCACTGGGTAGAGGAGCTCGACTTTGTACTCTGGGGGCTGCGGACCACGCCAAATCGAACTACTGGATTCACACCATTTTTCATGGTGTACGGCGCAGAGGCAGTTCTGCCTTGCGATATAATTCATGACTCACCTCGTGTGCGCATGTACGAAGAAAGAGAAGCCGAGTTGGATCGGCAGGACAGTTTGGACGCCTTAGAGGAGGAGCGGACGTGGCAAAGGCTCGTTCCGCATTCTATCAGCAACAGGCTCGAAGATATCAAAGCAGAGAAGTACGGGCCAAAACTTACAATGTCGGCGAACTTGTTCTACGCCTGCCGAACAAGAAAAAGGACAAACTTAAGCCCAAGTGGGAAGGTCCCTTCATCATCGACCAAGTCCTGACCGGCGGAGCATACCGTCTACGTAAAGCATCTGACAACCGACTCGAGCCGAACCCATGGAACGCAGCCCGTCTCTGAAGATTCTATGCCTAAACACCGGACTCAGAGTTCGTCTCACTCCCCCGTCCACCTTTTTATATTTTTTACTGTCTCTTGTCCCCCTCCTTCTTCCCACTTTTTTTTCAATACCTTTTATAGGCTGATTTGTGCTTTGTTTTCACACACTTGATGTGCTCCTAGCACTCATTATACCTGGGGGCTTCTTTACCATAAGCTTATTAATATGGGCTTCACGCCCAATACATGTGTCATACTTCCGCATGTACCTTTTATTCACCATTATATGCATCGATATGACTTAAGTTTTGGCCAAGCTGGGTTGCCTGGCTCCTGTGCTTACCCCTACATTCCCGATTGTTCGGCTAGGAGGTAAAGGGAGCACCTCTGCGATTGTTACTGTGGTGTCAGCCGGATGTGTACCTCAGACTGGGTGAAGCCGAAAGCTAGCGTTCTTAAAAGAATATTCGGTCGGTGACTTGAAAGATGATTTATTACTTACTTATTTATAAGCCCCCAGATGCTTTTTCTGCTATTTTCGCAGTCCGGCATTGCACCTTAGGGCATGCCTCCCAGGGAAAGGAACCCTTAACGGAACTATTCTCCCTGGAAGATGTTTCTTACTAACCATGTAATATAACATAACTAGTTGGGCACTTGTCTGATAAAGCAATTATGACCCCGACGCCTTGTCTCCATGCATGCGCCGGTTCTTTTATAACCGTAGGGGTATTCGGACACACTCCGGACTGTTGGGTCCCGAGGTTGAAGCGAAACGGTCCGCAAAGACAAACGATCTACAATCCGGCTAGAAGGCATCTTACATGTCATTTCAAATTACATCGTCAAACTGAGTGATTGTACTCCTCCTCAATCCCATCTAATAGGCTGTCTAATTTAGTCCTGTTGGGAATATTTCGCGGCCAGTTCTACTTGGCCATACATCAAGCTCACAGGGATCTCCTTCCCATCAGGCCCCGCAGGTCCAACCTCGGCCATGTGGTTTGGGTCAGCCTTCGGGTAGCGCGTCTCCACCATGGCCCAGGCCTCCCTGGCGCCCTGACGGCAGGCCGATATCTTCCACAAATGGAGGCGTCGCCGTGCTCCCTGGTGCTTCTCAGCAAGCTCACCAAGGCCCTCGGGTAGGGAGACGGATGGCCATAAAGCCTGAACGATGCCACTCATCGCCCGCCGAACACGTTCGAACAATTGCACCAGCTCAGGAAGTTGGTCACCTGTTGACCCAGGCATTTCCTCCGCAGGGCGACCTGTGAGCACACCTAAAGACATATTTCTGTCAAACGACTTCCTCGCCGAATTCTTCTTTTCAAAGGAATTTGCTCAAGCACTTACTATAAATGCCGCGACGAAGTCGCTGATTCTCCTTCAAGGAGCCAGACAGCTGGGCCCGAACACCTTTCAGCTCTTCTCCAAGCTGGGTGTGGGCATCTTGGAGCTTGTTTCTCTCCTGCTGCACCTTCATAAGCACCCTCTCACCAGCCTTTAGCTGACGCAGTAGCTGTTGCTTGTCCGGATCTAGTCCGGCGCCCTCTGCAATATTATTGTCAAATTCACGCCGCACTTTGTTAATTAATTATCTCTTCAAAGTACGTCTTACCAGCGGGGGTCTCTGTGGCTCCCCCTGTGGCGGCCAGTGCGGCCTCAAGTTGGGCCTTGCACTCTTGGAGTTCCTGGGACAGATGGGTATTCTTCTCCGTAAGATCCTGCATAAAAATTGATCCTTAAATCAGTTATTTTAACCATTTTAAGTCTCGGGGGCTACTGACATATATAACTATTAAAATTACTTACACGTATGTCTTTCACATACTGCTCCGTGACTCTGGTTAACCCATCTTGAGCGGCACGGAGGTGCGCATTTCCCGCATCGAAGGCATTTAACGCCTCCGGGGAGAAACATGCGTCACGAAGAACTGTCCGGCGACGCCTGTGATTCATGGCGCTCTCCACCTCAGACCGGGTGGCGGACAGCCTGTCGTCATCCTCCGTCGGAGGAGCGTCCGACTCATGCCTTGTATTCGCCTCCCCTTCCGGGCCATGCGTTGGAGCATGGCTGGCGGAGGCTTGATTGGCAACCTCTCCGGACACTGTCCGGCGAGCGCTCTTTCTGGAAAGGTTATGAGCATTAATATACCTCCTGGGAATCCTTCCCTTAAAAAATAACGGTGCTCCGTACCGTTGTGGCGATGTTTCAGTTCGCGTCGCACTCCTCTTCCGTCTGCTGGGCCAGACTGACTCTTGTTGGCCGGTCGCCGCGGGCTCGACTTCCTGCCGTAAAGGCGCTTCTTGCCGAACACCATTGGAGCACGGTGGTCAGAACTAAGCATTAAAGAAGTAACGGCGCCAGGACTTCGGTCGTACTCACCGGGGAAGCCGGACACAAACCGGGGTAGTCAGCCATAATGGCGACTAAAGCATTATCGATGCTGAGCTGGTGGTACACCTCGTCGATCAGTTCCACTGCTAAGTCCGGATCCTCTTCGGAGGCCGGATCGAGGGACCTTTCTGGGTCTTCGGGTTGTGGGGCTGGGCTTTTTATGCCCTCCACATCCCGACGTAGTTCCTGTGTCAAAATCTTATAATAAGACAATTGCCTTTAAAGGCACGGTTCAGATATGCATGCGACCGCTTACCCAGCTTCGAGGGTTGTTCATGAAAAATCCATTTGGAGGATTCATGCGGAGGAAGTCCTCCTTCTCCCCCTTGTACAAGTCGGACAGGATCTTCACCAGATCGTCGGCCGAGCCAGGTCCCTTGCGGCCGTGACGGGTGGCGTCGTCGTCTCCGTTGAAGTCCCACATGGGGTGGCCCCTATATTGGAGCGGCTGCACCCCACGCATAATGCATGTGGCCATGACTCCAATCATGGTTAATCCGGAATGGGCTTGCAGGTGTATCCAGCCCATCAAGTAATGGACGCTACTATCATCTTCTCGTCGAGGGCTCCGTGGGCGCCAACTTTGGCGTTTCTTCAGGGGAGCGTTGCTGAACTCCGGAAGGCCGATCCGGACTGGATCCGGCAGCGGAGCGTCCTCCATATAAAACCACTCCGAAGGCCAATCTTCGGACGCCTTCTTCGGGGTCCCGGACAGGTATCCGGTCCCAGCGATGCGCCATATTTCGGCTCCACCAACTTGATATATCGACCCCTCGTGAGAGTGGGGTACGAGGCAAAACAGCCTCTTCCACAGCGCAAAATGGGGCTCAATGCCCAAGAACAGCTCACATAGAGCTACGAAGCCCGCGATGTGCAAAATGGAGGCAGGTGTAAGGTGATGAAGCTGGAGTCCGTAGAACTCCAGGAGCCCCCGGAGAAACGGATGTATAGGAAATCCGAGTCCCCTTATTAAGTAGGAGACGAAGCACACCCGCTCTCCTTTGGAGGGATTGGGGGCGCTCTCCGCCTGCTTCCCACCTTTGTAGGCGGCCAGTCCGGCTTGAACCGGAACCATGAAGGCCGGGGGAAGATATCCCTCTGCTTGGAGTGTCACTAACTCGCTGTGCGGGACTGAGCATCTCCTCCAATCTCCTGGCTTAGGGCTGGGAGCGCGAGAAGAGGAGCCGTGTTGACTGTCCATGTTGGAATGGGTTTGGTGTCAGATGTGCCTCGGTGAGTGCTTGCAGAAGGAGGATGATGTGATTTGGATCTGGATCCTCGCCTCCCTTATAGGCAGCTTATTTGCGCAGCTAGGGGGTAAAACATAAGAATACCCTGGCTTTTCGCATTCGTGCGACGCGTGGAAGAAGACCATTATTGGACACGGAAGCCAAGGAGCGCAGCATTTATAAAGCAACCGGACACTATCCGGCAAACACATGGAGCATGAAGAAGAACCTGCCTTGCAAATGCCGAAGACAACATACGCGCCGGATTCTTCATTATTGAAGCCTGGTTCGGGGGCTACTGAGGGAGTCCCGGACTAGGGGGTGTCCGGATAGCCGAACTATCATCATCGGCCGGACTCCAAGACTGTGAAGATACAAGATTGAAGACTTCGTCCCGTGTCCGGATGGGACTTTCCTTGGCGTGGAAGGCAAGCTTGGCGATACGGATATGTAGATCTCCTACCTTTGTAACTGACTCTTTGTAACCCTAGCCCTCTCCGATGTCTATATAAACCGGATGGCCTTAGTCCATAGGAGGAACAACAATCATACCATAGGCTAGCTTCTAGGGTTTAGCCTCCTTGATCTCGTGGTAGATCTACTCTTGTAACCCACATCATCAATATTAATCAAGCAGGACATAGGGTTTTACCTCCATCAAGAGGGCCCGAACCTGGGTAAAAACATCGTGTCCCTCGTCTCCTATTACCATCCGCCTAGACGCACAGTTTGGGACCACCTACCCGAGATCCGCCGGTTTTGACACTAACATTGGTGCTTTCATTGAGAGTTCCTCTGTGTCGTCACCGATAGGCTCGATGGCTTCTTCGATCATCATCAATGACGCAGTCCAGGGTGAGATCTTCCTCCCCGGACAGATCTTCGTATTCGGCGGCTTTGCACTGCGGGCCAATTCGCTTGGCCATCTAGAGTAGATCGAAAGTTACGCCCCGGGCCGTCAGGTCAGATTTGGAAGTTTGAACTTCACGGCTGACATCCGCGGGGACTTGATCCTCGATGGAGTCGAGCCACGGCCGAGCGTGCCGTACTGTCACGATGGGCATGATTTAGCTCTGCCGCCGGACAGTACCCTAGAGGCCGCACTCGAAACCACTCCGATCTTCAATTCGGAGCCAGCTCCGCAGATCGAGGATGGATGCCTAGACACCGCCTCGGGGGCTGCAACCTCTACGGAGATAGAGCCGAACACCGATCTTGTCCCCCATGAAGCTCGTGACTCCGAGGTGCCGGACTCCTTGCCGGACTCCGAACCTCCCGCGCCCCCTCCAGTCGAATCTGATTGGGCGCCGATCATGGAGTTCACCGTGGCGGACATCTTTCAACACTCACCTTTTGGCAACATCTTGAGTTTGCTAAAGTGCCTCTCGTTATCAGGAGAGGCCTGGCCGGACTGCGGCCAGGATGGTTGGGATGCGGACGATGAAGAAATTCAGAGCCCACCCAGCACCCACTTGGCAGCCACTGTCGACAATCTAACCAACATGCTAGATTACGACTCTGAGGACATCGACGGTATGGACGACGATGCCGGAGAAGACCAAGAACCAGCGCCCACCGGGCACTGGAAAGCCACCTCTTCATATGACATATACATGGTGGATATCCCAAAGGATGGGAACGGCGAAGGAATAGCGGAGGATGACCCCTCCAAGAAACAGCCCAAGCGCCAGCGTTAGCAGCGCCGCTCTAAATCCCGCCATAGCAAGAATGAGGATTCCGGCACCGGAGACAATAATACACCGGATAGCGCCAAAGACAACCCACTCTAGCAAGATCCAGCACAGGAGGAGGGAGACACCAGCCCTCATGAGAGAGCGGCCGAAGAAGAGGTAGAGGACTATATGCCTCCCTCCGGAGACGAGGCAAGCCTCGACAACGACGAATTCATCGTGCCTGAGGATCCCGTCGAACAGGAGCGTGTCAAACGCAGGCTTATGGCCACGGCAAACAGCCTCAAGAAAAAGCAGCAGTAGCTTAGAGCTGATCAAGATCTGCTAGCCGACAGATGGACCAAAGTCCTCGCGGCCAAAGAGCATGAACTCGAACGCCCCTCCAAAAGCTACCCCAAACGTAAGCTGCTCCCCCGATTAGAGGTGGAGGCATATGATCCCGCTTCACCAGGAGACAATACGGCTGATCGAAAACCCCGTGGTCGCGACAGAGAGGCCTCAAGGCCCTTCACTAGAGCCGTACCCCAGCATCGCTCAAAAAGCACAAGGCCACACGGGAACACTCCGGACCTATGAGACATATTGGAGGATAAGGCAAGACAATCAAGATCGATCTATGGTGTCACACCCTAGCTAATTCATGCATTAGAGTGTTGCATCATATTTACTCTTTCATCAGAAACCTGAAATGGGGATGACAGAACCCCCCAGTCCCCTCTGAAACCAATTAGGGTTTACTAAAAACTTTTTCAATGAACCTGAAATGCCCTTCTAAAATGCCCATCATTTTTGTCTTGGTTCAGAACCTCTGTCAAAAGTGATGCACATTTTCCTAGGCCATCTTAGGGTTTGTGAATTAAATCATAAATATTTGAATTTGGGCCTTTAAAATTATGTAAAATATTTAAATGCTCAAATATCTCCAAACTAAAATGTTTCATGTTGGAAATAATCCAACTATGGACCAAGAGTAGTTTGGTGATTTTAGGAGTTGCCTAAGTATTTTTAATAATTCAACAAAGTTGCAGAAGTATTAAAATACAGAAAACCGAGAAAAATGGAAAAACTTACCTGGCGCCAGCACCCGGCCCACCTGCCGGCCCAGCCCAGCGCCACTCCAGCGAGCTGCTTGCCGGCCAGGCAGGCAGGCAGGTGCCCGACGGCGACCGCAGCGCGCGCCACGCACCTGCTCGCCGCCTCGCCGCTCCCCTCGCCCGGTGACGTCGTGGATCGCTCCCCCTCTCTCCCCCGAACCCCCCAGACACCCCCTCTCCTCTCTAGCTCCTCCCCCTCGCGCTCCCCCGCCATGACCGACGCCACCACCGCCGTGCCTACGTCATAGCCATGCTCCCCGCCGCCCGTGCGTCCTCTCGTCGTGTCCAGGAGCTCCGCCGATGTCCACTTCATCGAGCAAGCCGAGCCCCGAGTGCTCGCAACGCCCGAGTCCACCGCAACGACCTCGCCCGAACCGCCGTCGCCGGAGATCCCCTTCAACACCGTCGTCGCTCCGGTCCGTCCCCGGCCGCACCAAGGGCTTCGTCGAACTCCCCGTGAGCTTAGCCATCTTCCCCTCCCTCCTTTTCTTGCTCCCGAGCCGTGTAGCGACCTCCCGGAGCTCAACCGCACCCACCACCATGGAGCTCATCGCCGACGTGCTCCCGGTCACCCTCCGGCCACTCCACGGTGTCCATCATGCTCACCGCGTCACGTAGCACCTAACTAGCTACTCCCTGCACCTCACTGATCCCCCTAGCGACAAGTTCGACTTTGGCCGAACTCCGGTGGCCGCCAAAGTCGTCACCGACGCCAACTCCGGCCACCCCGACCCCAACGGACTCCACCAAGAGCTGCGGCTGGTCCTCAGCTCCACTCCGGTGGTCTCCGCGACCCATTTGGTGGCCGAAACGGCCAAAACCACTTCCGCCGCCGCGTCGGGCTCGCCGGCGGCTAAACGCCGGTGCAGCCGACCCGGGTTTGACCACGGGTGGGCCCTGGTTGACTCTCCTGAGTCAATGACAGGTGGGGCCCAGCCCTGTTAACTAATTAGGATTAGTTTAAATTAATTTTAGTTTAATTAATCACACTGACACGCGGGACCCACTGTCAGGTTTGACCCGGACGTGTCCCGATGACCTGCTGACGTCACATTGACGTCAGGCTGACGCAGTAATTGATTTTCTGGAATTAATCTAATATAGGAAATTCCAGAATATAGTTTAAACTTCAAAAATTCATAACTTTTATTCTGTAACTCCAAATCAGACAAATTATATATGAAAAATGATCAGAAAAATCCAATCTATCCATCTGTACTATTTTCATGCATGATTAAACAAGTTAACCTGATGTTTAATGCAGAACAAGGAAAAACACTTTAAAGGGCCATGTTTGAGTTTGAAATTTGAATCTTTGATTCAAATTGGTTCAAACCCTTCTGGTCTTTGATGCATTAGCCCAACTCACTCATATTGCCATGTTTCATGCATGCATCATATTGTTGCACATTGTTTGGTGATGGTTGTGTATCGGTGTTCTTACGGCAGGTTCTGTCTCCAAGGAGTACCGTGATTACCCTAATGAAGAACCGTATCAGTGCATCGAACCATCAGGCAAGCAACCAACCATTTGATCATGTCGATACAATCCCATGTTCTCGCTCCTGCTCTCTTTTACTGCATTAAGACAACGCGTTTCAAACTGTTGTGTGCCACGGTGGTTGAACCCACTTCCTCTGCATGACCTGTCATTGCCACAGTAACTAGATGAAACCCACTAGCATGTGTAGGAATTGATTGAGCCATATGTATGTGTTGTTCCTACCTTGCTATGCCTGCTATGCTTAGAGTCGTGTCAGGTCTAGTTCATCTGGGTGATGTGCTAGAGTGAAATGATTATGTCGGTAATGAGAGTGGTGTGGTGAACACGATTTGGTAAAGGTATCGATGAGAGGCCTTGTAGGAGTACATGGTGGGTTGTTTCATTGAAGCCGACCTTAAGCACTGAGATCTGTATGTGTGATTTAAGAATCAGCTACTACCATGCATTGGGCCCGAAACCAATGGACCCTCTCGGCTTCTTATTCACCCTAGTTCTCCGTCCAGGAGTTGCAAGTAGTTTCTGGTGTTTGTAGCCTACTGGAGGCCGTGGATAGCGCTGACCGTAGGGGTGGGCTGTGATGCGGTAGGTACGTGGCCGGGGATACCGGGCACCTGTTAGGTGTCACGGACCCCTGTACACATCGTTCGGGGCCGTATGGGAAACCTCAGCCGGACTCCCTGCGGATGGAACCTGGATAGGCGATAAACCTGGATTGGAGACTTAGGTGATTAGGTAGGTCGTGGCCGACACCCACGTTGGGCTTCCGCTTGAAGGTTGCCGAGTACATGTCGTGTAAACGACGGTAAGTGGTGAGAGTGTGTATGAAGAAGTACACCCCTGCAGGGTTATCATGATCTATTCGAATAGCCGCGTCCGCGGTAAAGGACTACTTGGTTGCCTATACAGTTCATAGACAAGTAAATGGAAACTACTAAAAGCCTCAAGATAAGTGTGAGTGCCGAGGATGGCTCTTCCGTAGGAAGACGGAGGTGGATCCTCGGTGGTGTATTGAAGTGGTGAGTAGTGGACTCGTGTACGCAAAACCATTTCAAGTTGGAGTCTCGTAGAATAGCCTAGCCAAGAGTCAAAGCTGGCTTGCTGCAACAACTCCACCAACCCTTCTTGATAATGTGCGTGTATGTAGGATCTGATGTAAGTCTTGCTGAGTACCTTTGTACTCATGTTGCTATAATTTACATTTTTACAGAAGACGCTGCAACCCCTTCTGATGGGTTCTTCGTAGACGTTGACATCAATGAGTAAGCTAAGGCCCAGGTGGTGATCCTGAGCTTGTGAAGGACCACGTAGTATAGCTAGGCTTTCCAAGCCTCTTTTATTTTACTAGTTGTCTGTACTCAGACAAGTTACTTCCGCTGCTGGTTTGTATGACTGTATGACTTGAATGCTGGGTCGTGTGACCCGTACCTTTGTGTATGTTATGTATGGCTCTCTGAGCCTTAAATAAAGTACTTGTGTCATAGAGTCATGTTGTGATGCCTTGTTGTATTTGCACATATCGAGCATATTGTGTGTATGATTGAAAGGCTTGGTATGTGTGGGATCTGACTATCTAGTTGTTTATCCTTAGTAGCCTCTCTTACCGGGAAATGTCTCCTAGTGTTACCACTGAGCCATGGTAGCTTGCTACTGCTCTGGAACACTTAGGCTGGCCGGCATGTGTCCTTCTTCATTCCTGTGTCTGTCCCTTCGGGGAAATGTCACGCATTGAGTACCGGAGTCCTGTTAGCCCGCTACAGCCCGGTTTACCGGAGTCCTGCTAGCCCAGTGCTACAGCCCAGACCCACTTGCTGATGACCGACACGTTCGTTGCTGGGTCATGGATGCCTGTCCCTGTAAATCTGTGCCACTTTCGGTTTACGACTAGCCATGTCAGCCCGGGCTCCTTATCATATGGGTGCTAGCGACACTATCATATACGTGTGCCAAAAGGCGCAAACGGTCCCGGGCAAAGGTAAGGCGACACCCGTGGGAATACCGTGCGTGAGGCCGCAAAGTAATATGAGGTGTTACATGCTAGACCTATGTGGCATCGAGTCGGGGTCCTGACAGCGTTGGCATCAGAGACGGACTGCCTGTAGGTTCTCCAAGCCAAACTGGTCGATGTTGAGTCTAGAAATTCTTTAGTTATATGTAGGAGAATTGTTTGTGGGTTGGAACGTAAGGCTCTTTTTACTTCTTTATCTTATGACATTCTGATCTGAGTCAGTCTATTCTTCCACCGGGGGTTAAGGAATTAGGATCTTTTCTCTCTATCAGGTTCACGTGTTACTAATCAGTAGTACCTTATAGGTTTGATGGATACAAGCCTAGTTCAGTTCTACTACCACATTATGTTGCTAGGATGGACTCAGAACTTTGATATGATGATGTTGAGTGTGTATGAAATCCTTTGTCAAATGTCTCAAAATCCTTCTTGAGCATTTACAGCTGTTATGCTGCCAAAATTTTGCTAGGAATTCTAATGCCTTTGCATTATGATTGTGCTTTCAGATGGCCACTCGCGACCTCAATCAAGTGGTTCGCCTGACTCGATGCCTAGATGTACCCGGCCATACCGCCATGTTGGTCAGGGTAATGACTGAGGCTGGATACCGTTGGTATCCTGAGTACACGGTCGAAGAGCAATTTCGAGACTTTAATCAAAGTCAGTATCTCTGCACTGTCAGGATATTTCCATCTTATCCTGGATCCACCGAGCCCCTTCACTGCTCCTATGGACTCGGGGTTACTATTGAGATGGCTGTGCAAGACGCCGCCTACTCTATGATGACCATCATGCGAGTCAGGTCTGGCCTATTTCGGGACTCTGATTTCCGGTATATGCCAGGATCACTTCCGGGAGCACAAGGGTATCTCCAGGCTATCTATGCTGACCCCACTCAGGAGGATTCACGGACTCGCACCACTGCTAAGATGCTCGAGGATAAGGACCATGAAAATCGGGCCTTGAGGCTAGAGCTTTTCAATACCCGTGCTGACCATTGGGCCACGTCGACTCGGTTTGCACCGGCGGTGCAAGCTGGATATTCGGATATGCGCGATCTCTATCCTGTGAGATCTTCTCTGCCAGACGTGATGAGTTGGCGTGATGTAGGAGGCATCACCCCACCTCGCGGTCCCCGCAGGCCACCGTCTGTTGGTCCAAGACCTCATCCTAGCCCCTATGGTCCACAAGCTCCGCGAGATCGTCTGTTTCCGGATGATCATGTTGAGCTTGCAGGCTATGGAGGTGACTTCTACGAGGACTACTACGGATCGGTCTGAGTTAGTGGTAGTATCACTAGTTCGTACTAGCTGTGTCATCTATCGTCCTGCGTGACTCGTGGGATATGACCTAGTTTGTACCACTTCCGGAGGTGTAGAAAAATAATGTATAGGAGCTTGGGATGCCTCCGATGAGATGTAATCCTCTTATCACCGTAATAGTACTTTGTTTGGTCTTGTACTAAACCCTGTATGGTGTGTATGACGATGGAATAAAGAAGCAGTTTCTGTATCTACCATGTCATACGGATGATCATCTTGCATTCCGAGTTATTCCTTACATTCTGTATCCTATGTCGGAATTTTATCATTCTGACTAAATCATTGTCTTGTTTACCTAGGATGGTCAACACGCGCACTAACCCTGCTCCTCAAGAGCAGGCCGAAGGCAGTGAAGTCAGGAATGCAAATCTGCCTCATCCTCCTTCCCTAGCCGAGGTTATGATGGAAGCTGAGAGAAACAAGCGGGAGACCAACCGTTTGTTGGAGCGTATTGAACAGAACACAGCACACCATCAAAGGACTAACGTGGTGTCACTCAGTGATTTCATCAAGTTACATCCACCCACGTTCCACCACTCCGTCGAGCCTCTCGACGCTGATGACTGGCTTCGCAGTATCTCTCACAAACTGCGCTCTGCGCTAGTAGCTGAGGCTGACAAGGTCACCTTTGCTGCATATCATCTTGAAGGCCCCGCCAGTCTATGGTGGGAGAATTATGGAGCTATGCGCCCAGCGGGCCATGTCACTACTTGGGCTGAATTCAGCGAGGCTTTCCATGAACATCACATTCTGGAGGCTCTCATGGACCGTAAACATGAGGAATTTTGCAGTTTCACCCAAGGCCGACTCTCTGTGGATGCTTACAGCAGGGAGTTTGGTAACCTCGCACGATATGCAACTGAGGAAGTTTCTACTGATGCCAAGAAGCAAGCAAGGTTCCGTAAGGGACTTAGCCTGAGCTTCGCCGCGACCTCCGTCTGCATGAGTGCACATCTTTTCAGAAGCTTGTTAACAAGGCCATCAGTGCTGAGACTGGTCAGACTGATTATGACGCAACACGCAAGCATGGCCGTGACGTGGGTTCCTCACCCGGTGCTGGTCCTCAGAAGCGCCGCGTGTGGGTGCCCAACACTGCCCTGCCACCCAGGTTCACACCGAGGCCATCCTTCCAGGCGCCTCGCCCCGTTCAACAGTCTGCACCAGCCAAGCCCTATGGTGGTCCAACCAACAGTGCTCCTCCACGCACCAGTTCCGTGACTTGTTTCAAGTGGGGGGAATCTGGCCACTATATGCGTGAGTGTCCCCAAACCAACCCCAACCAACCTGCTAAAGCTGTTGGCCGTGGCAAGCCGACAGGGAAAGTGTTCCACGCCAAGCCGGCCACCGCTACACGTGGCCATGTCAACTGTATCTCTGCCGAAGAAGCTCAAGAGGATCCCAACATCGTTCTCGGTATGCTCCTTGTTAATTGCCACCCGGCATCTGTTCTTTTCGATACAGGAGCCTCTCATTCATTTATATCCGAGAACTATGCTCGTTTGCATAACACCGCATTCTGTGACATGCCATCCACTATGGAAATTTCTACTCCCGGTTCTAGATGGCAAACCTCCAGGGTAAGCTATGGAAATGAAATCCAAGTCGATAGACTTGTTTTCCTTGCATCTTTGATAGCTCTCAAATTTTCAGATATTAATATCATTTTGGGTATGGACTGGATGTCAGCTCATCATGCCAAAATTTATTGCTTCTCTAGGACTGTTCAACTCACCCATCCTTCGGGAAAGATAGTCAATGTCTTGACCCGAATAGCCAAGCGACAGTTATATTCTCTTAACGCCAGCCCTTTGCCAGACCTTGAGGACGTTCCGGTAGTCCGTGACTTCCCGGATGTCTTCCCAGAGGAATTGCCAGGTGTTCCACCTGACAGGGATGTTGATTTCGTAATAGACCTCATTCCAGGAACCGTTCCGATTGCTAGAAGACCCTATAAGATGGCACCACTAGAACTAGCCGAGCTTAAGAAACAACTCGATGAGTCCTTGAAAAAGGGTTTCATCCGACCTAGTTCATCTCCGTGGGCTTGCCCCGTCCTCTTCGTCAAGAAGAAGGATGGTACGGACCGGATGGTTGTAGATTATCGACCTGTCAATTTGGTCACAATCAAGAACAAATATCCGCTCCCCAGGATCAACGACCTGTATGATCAGCTCGCTGGATCCTCAGTCTTCTCCAAAATGGATTTGAGGTTGGGCTACCATCAAATCAAAATCAGGAACGGGGACATTCCTAAAACGGCCTTTGTTACTCGTTATGGCCAATACGAGTACACCGTCATGTCCTTCGGTTTAACCAACGCTCCAGCCACCTTTTCTCGGTTAATGAACTCAATCTTCATGGAGTATTTGGATAAATTCGTCGTTGTTTACCTCGATGATATACTCATCTACTCCAAGAACGAGGAAGAACATGCCGAACATCTAAGGCTAGTGTTGAAGAAACTTCGAGAGCATCGCCTTTATGCCAAGTTTTCTAAATGTGAATTTTGGTTGTCAGAAGTGACCTATCTGGGTCATGTAATATCTGGTAAAGGTATTGCTGTTAACCCTGAGCGAGTTCAAGCCGTCCTTAATTGGACTCCACCTGAATCGGTCAAGCAAGTTCGGAGTTTTCTGGGCTTAGCGAGCTATTGCCGTTGCTTTGTCGAAAATTTCTCCAAAGTTGCTAAACCTCTAACCGAACTCCTCAAGAAAGATAAGAAGTTCGAATGGACTCCACAATGTGAGCACAGCTTTCAGGAACTGAAAAGACGCCTGACTTCTGCTCCCGTACTGGTACCGCCAGACTTCTCTAAGGACTTTGTTATCTACTGCGACGCCTCGCGACAAGGACTAGGTTGCATTCTCATGCAAGATCGACACGTAATTGCTTACGCTTCACGGCAATTGCACCCACATGAGGAGAATTATCCTACTCATGATCTAGAGCTTGCAGCTGTAGTCTATGCACTTAAAACCTGGCGACATTACCTCCTCGGTAATTGCTGCGAAATATTCACTGATCACCAAAGTCTGAAGTACATCTTCACCCAACCGGATTTGAATCTCAGGCAAAGACGTTGGGTCGAGTTGATCACAGATTTCGACTTAGGAATAACTTACACCCCAGGGAAAGCCAACGTCATGGCTGATGTGCTAAGTCGTAAATCTTATTGTAACAACCTGATGTTACAACAAAGTTAACCGTTTCTCCATGAAGAATTTCGGAAGCTTAACCTTCACATTGTTCCTCAAGGTTTTCTCTCCACCTTGGTGGCAAAACCTACCCTTACGGATCAGATCATCAAAGCACAGAAGGTAGATCCGGGAATTTCCCGCATCAAGAGAAACATCAAGAAAGGAGTTGCAAATTGGTTCTCCATTGATGATCAAGGGGTCGTATACTTCGGGAATCGACTAGTGGTTCCCAAGGTGCGAAACCTGAGGCGATTGATCCTTAAGGAAGCTCATGAATCTCCTCTCACTATTCATCCCGGTAGTACTAAGATGTATCAGGACCTACGCCAGAGGTTCTGGTGGACTAGGATGAAGAGAGAAATTGCTCAGTATATTGCTAATTGCGACGTCTGCCGTCGTGTAAAAGCAGAGCATCAACGGTCTGCTGGCACCCTTCAACCCCTAGCTATTCCTGAATGGAAATGGGATAAAATTGGTATGGATTTCATTACCGGTTTTCCCAGGACCAAGAGAGGGCATAATGCTATCTTCGTCGTTGTCGACCGCCTTTCCAAAGTAGCTCATTTCTTACCTGTTGGTGAGAGTATAACCGCTAGTCAGGTTGCAGACTTATACATCTCCCGAATAGTGTCTCTCCATGGTGTTCCTTTGGAAATTAACTCGGATCGAGGAAGTCTTTTCACCTTTCGATTTTGGGAAAGTTTCCAAAATGCTATGGGAACCCGCCTTTCCTTTAGCACCGCTTTTCACCCTCAATCGAGTGGTCAGGTAGAACGCGTCAACCAGATTCTAGAAGACATGCTTCGAGCCTCTGTTATCTCATTCGGAATGGAGTGGGAGAAATGCCTTCCATTTGCCGAATTCGCTTACAACAACAGCTATCAATCTAGCTTGGGTAAAGCCCCTTTTGAAGTTCTCTATGGACGACGGTGTCGAACACCCCTTAACTGGTCAGAAACCGGGGAAAGACAATTCTTTGGCCCGGATATGATTCAGGAAGCAGAAGAGCAAGTTCGCATCGTTCGTGAAAAGTTGAAAACAGCCCAATCTCGTCAAAAGAGTCAATATGACCGAAAACATAAGGCTATGACTTTCGAGGTGGACGAGAAGGCTTACCTTCGGGTTACCCCTCTGAAAGGAACCCATCGTTTCGGTATCAAAGGCAAATTAGCTCCTCGTTACATTGGACCTTTTCGCATTCTCGCTAAACGAGGAGAAGTTGCCTACCAGTTGGAACTACCTCCGCATCTCTCCAGAGTCCACGATGTCTTCCACGTTTCTCAACTCAGGTGTTGCTTCTCGGATCCTATCCGCGGAGTGGACCACGAAACGCTTGATCTCCAAGATAATCTCACGTATCGAGAGTACCCCATTCGTATCCTCGATCAGGCCGAGCGTACCACTCGACGTCATAATATCAAGTTTCTCAAAGTTCAATGGTCGCACCATTCTGAGGATGAAGCAACTTGGGAAAGGGAGGATCGTCTTCGACTCGAGTACCCCGCCTTCTTTCCGGAAGAACCCAAATCTCGGGACGAGATTCTTTTGAGTGGGGGTGAGTTGTCACACCCTAGCTAGTTCATGCATTAGAGTGTTGCATCATATTTACTCTTTCATCAGAAACCTGAAATGGGGATGACAGAACCCCCCAGTCCCCTCTGAAACCAATTAGGGTTTACTAAAAACTTTTTCAATGAACCTGAAATGCCCTTCTAAAATGCCCATCATTTTTGTCTTGGTTCAGAACCTCTGCCAAAAGTGATGCACATTTTCCTAGGCCATCTTAGGGTTTGTGAATTAAATCATAAATATTTGAATTTGGGCATTTAAAATTATGTAAAATATTTAAATGCTCAAATATCTCCAAACTAAAATGTTTCATGTTGGAAATAATCCAACTATGGACCAGGAGTAGTTTGGTGATTTTAGGAGTTGCCTAAGTATTCTTAATAATTCAACAAAGTTGCAGAAGTATTAAAAATAAAGAAAACAGAGAAAAATGGAAAAACTTACCTGGCGCCAGCACCCGGCCCACCTGCCGGCGCAGCCCAGCGCCGCTCCAGCGAGCTGCTTGTCGGCCAGGCAGGCAGGCAGGTGCCCGACGGTGACCGCAGCGCGCGCCACGCACCTGCTCGCCGCCTCACCGCTCCCCTCGCCCGGTGACGTCGTGGATCGCTCCCCCTCTCTCCCCCGAACCCCCCAGACACCCCCTCTCCTCTCCAGCTCCTCCCCCTCGCGCTCCCCCGCCATGACCGACGCCACCACCGCCGTGCCTACGTCGTAGTCGTGCTCCCTGCCGCCCGTGCA